>NC_091212.1:31669454-31856954 GCF_040958095.1 Procambarus clarkii
CATCGCCAGAGAAATCCTAGTAAACAACACAGAAATCATCGATAGATACAGCGATAGCAGGCGGCTTGACGTTTGCGAGGCACTACACATCAAGAAGTCAACACCAGCAATCAACAGCCAATTATTGCACAACTATATTCTACCCACCTCAAGACTCCGCTCCAATATAGAAGCATCAAGAAATATGGACCAATAGGCTTTCTACAAACACTTCTATTCAATACCCATTGTTCCTGTTCTGTCTTGTGTTGATACTTTTAATACCCTATTAATATCCTCTCATGTTCTGTCTTGTGTTAATGCCACGTCACTATATGCCACATCATCCCTCCCACCTCACTCAAATGTAGATATAATAGCAGAGATACGTAAGTTCTAATCAGTTGTGTATTTGTGAAGTCTTTGAAAATGTAATAAGTTTTACGAAACGCGCCCGTGTCGCGTCAGACTAGAAATAAAAATGAATTTTGGAGAAGTGATTTTTGATTTACCTCCAACAGTGAAGCGTAATGTACGAAAGATTGACAAAATTCGTGTTAGAATTATTAATCTTACTTTTTCGGTCATATTTAATAATATATATATATATAATATATATATATATATATATATATATATATATATATATATATATATATATATATATATATATATATATATATATATATATATATATATATATATATATATATATATATATATATATATATATATATATATATATATATATATATATGTCGTACCTAGTAGCCAGAACGTACTTCTCAGCCAACTATGCAAGGCCCGATTTGCTTGATAAGCCAAGTTTTACGAATTAATATATTTTCTCTAATTTCTTTCTTATGAAATGATAAAGCTACCATTTCATTATGTATGAGGTCAATTTTTTTTTATTGGAGTTAAAATTAACGTAGATATATGACCGAACCTAACCAACCCTACCTAACCTAACCTATCTTTATACGTTAGGTTAGGTAGCCGAAAAAGTTAGGTTAGGTAGGTTAGGTAGTCGAAAAAAACATTAATTCATGAAAACTTGGCTAATTAGGCATATCGGGCCTTGCATAGTAGGCTGAGAAGTGCGTTCTGGCTACTAGGTACGACATCATATTTATATTTATATATTTATATTTATATATTTATATATATATATATATATATATATATATATATGTCGTACCTAGTAGCCAGAACGCACTTCTCAGCCTACTATGCAAGGAACGATTTGCCTAATAAGCCAAGTTTTCATGAATTAATTGTGTTTCGACTACCTAACATACCTAACCTAACCTAACCTAACTTTTTCTGTTATCTAACCTAACCTAACCCATAAAGATAAGTTAGGTTAGGTAGGGTTGGTTAGGTTCGGTCATATATGTACGTTAATTTTAACTCCAATAAAAAAAAATTGACCTCAAACATAATGAAATGGGTAGCTTTATCATTTCACAAGAAAAAAATAGAGAAAATATATTAATTCAGGAAAACTTGGCTTATTAGGCAAATCGGGCCTTGCATAGTAGGCTGAGAAGTTCGTTCTGGCTACTAGGTACGACATATATATATATATATATATATATATATATATATATATATATTATATATAATTAGGAAGTAATGTTTATTTGGGTAAGTTGTCAGCTTATAAGAACTAATAGCTAGTGCGGCTTGTTTGATTTGATTGTTGCCGCCGAAGGAGGCTAGTTTATTGTGCACCCCATACTCATCCTGTGAGCGGTAGCGCAAAAGCATTACAGAGGGCACAAAAGGTCTTTATCAGACCTCATCTTAGATTACATAAACAATTTCTTCAATCCTTCACACCTTATAGATACAATGTCAGCTAGTTACAGAGAAAGTGCTATTACAAGAGCTACATATTTACAGTAAGTCATCATACATTAATGGTAGGTCTTGTCGTTAATACATAATAGTTTGGCCAATGGGGATATTACAGTCATAGGGGAGCTTCTGTTTATTATTAATCCTCACAATACACTACTTGTTTCTGAATCTCATATGTCGTTCATCTACTGGAAGCAAAATGTGGGTACAGTGCAAGGATTTCAGGTAATTTATCCATAGTAATAAGATAGGTTGCCATATCATACAGAGTGAGCTTAGATTTATCTCTAAAAGGCTCAATTTTACAACAATCCAAGATATAGTGTTCGAGTGTGTGTCCCTGCCTATGTCCACACACTTTACACTTTACTTCATCTAGATCCCTATACAAGCCGAACTAGCTGCCAGAGATACTTGTAGCCAAGTCTTATACGAGCTGTGACAACATCTGTTAGTCTACTGACTTTGTTACTTGCCCCATACACATGTTTTATTTCACACATTTCATTGTGATGAACGATGGACCTGCTAGTTCCAGTTTGCACTGTTCTACTTTCTTCAAATCCATCCAGGAGTTCTCGTCTAATGACACTTTTAAGGGACGTATTTGATAACTCAAGAATCCATTCAATACTGTCTTTATTTACTGCAGCCTTAGCAAGGGCGTCAACTTTGTCATGTTCCTGCATGCCAATGTGAGAAGGAATCCACAACATTTTTATATTTACCCTCTTGCTAAGTATTCTTATATATCTACGTCTAGCTTCCAAGACAAGCACGTTATTACTTGATTGCAAACTGTTTATTGCTCGTAGTGAGGATAGGGAGTCAGAAATAATTAAGCTGTCTACTTCAGTGTTGTCAATAATTTCGAGTGCTACCAGTATCGCTACCAACTCGGCTTGCATTGTGGACGCCCAGTTACTAATTCGGATATTTCTTTGAATTGTGCTGCCATCGGGCTGATGAGCAATAACAGCACTTCCTGCCCTCCCTGTAGCTGTATTGAGTGATCCGTCAGTGTATATGGTCTGTGCAATGTTGTTTTCAGCTTGTATATTGTGAATGTGTTCTATGGTGCTTAATTTAGCAGCAAGCTGAGCATGAGGGTTGCTTGTGATTAGTTTCTTGGTGGGGTATGCAGGGGTCAGGATGTCAAAAGGTACTATCTACCAGGGTGGAAGGAAGTGCTGTACTCTTTCATCTGTATATACATCGTGCAGTCCCATCATTTTAATATGAGTGGCAGTTCTTTGAATCCATTTAGACTCGCTAGTTCCATTTCGTATGTGTTCTAACAGTGCAACTGACACAATGTTGTTTTTGTTATCACGCAGCAGCTTTAGTCCCATCATAAGATTAATTTCAAATATTCTATCTCTAATGCTAAGTATATTTAATTCTTTCCGCATGTTGAGAACTTTGGTAGTTATAGGACAGCCAAGTATAATTCTGAGTGCTTCATTTTGCATTTTTTCCAGTCTATCAATACTTTTGCCATTCTGCAGGACCAAAGCTGGTGCATGATAGTCTATCAGAGACCTTATATACGCTAAATACATCATTCTTGCTATTCTAATATTAACACCATATTTCGGGCTGTACCCCACTACAGTTCTGAGAGCCTTGAGTCTGTCTCTACATTGTTGATGTAACTTATTGACTGCAGTTGAGGAACAAGGGACAGACACACCAAGGTATTTGAAAGAAGAGACATAGTCTATTGGTATGTTGTCTATCTTAAGTTTTCGTGGTCCACTTTTGCGGTTGCCAATTTGTCTGTTAAATACCTTAGTTTTAGCAGCGTTGATTACAAGACCAAGGCTCTCACAAGCTGTATGTATACAATTTAAGACTGTTTGCATTTTGCGGTGGGTTTTAGTATGCACAAGGATGTCATCTGCATAGCTGATAGTGATGTTTGCCGGACTAGTTGGGATTGATTTTAGTAAAGCATTAATTAGAACATTAAACAAGGTAGGACTAAGTACTCTTCCATGTGGGGTGCCTAGTTGCATTACTTTAGTTTCACTCTTGTAGCCTTGGAACAGCGCAGAGGACTTCCGGTTGGTAAGATAGCCTCGTATCCACTGTAATAAATGTCCCCCTATATCCATTCTCGCTAATTCATACATAATCACTTCCCTATTAGCAATATCAAAGGCATTTTTTAAATCAAGAAATGTTGTGTACTTGTGCCTTTTATCTCCATGAACAGTAAGAAAGGTTGTGATACAGTTGTGTACACTTTTACCATGTGTGAAACCATTGATATCAGGTGACATGTGCTCTAACTCTATACAATAATCTATTAAGCACCATTCTCTCAAAGGTTTTGCACATGCAACTGGTCAGTGAGATGGGACGGAAAGCAGCAGGTTGGCCAGGCTTTGGTACAGGTACCGTAAGACTGGTGGTCCATGATACAGGCAACTGCCCAGAGACATGGCTGGCATTAAACAATTCTAATAATGGGTTACCGGGTACACGATGTAGGAGTCTTAGAATATCATAGGTGATACCGTCCTCACCAGGAGCAGTGCTACTGCCCCTGGAGAGGGCTGCATCCAATTCATAATCTGTATATGGAACATCACATTCATCATGTTGCTTGCTCAACATGAAATTTATGAGAGAATTTCTGTCTGTGGACCTCGCCTGCAATTTCTCCCCAGTGCTAGCTGGTAGCATTCCAAGGCTGGAAACCTGAGCCCATTTTGCAATTAACTGATTGGCTTTCTGTAGCGGGTTTGGGTGTGAAACTTTACTATTTTTACCAATAATTTTGTTTATGCCTTTCCAGGGTTTGCCCAGGGGAGTATGCAGGTTAAGTCCACTAACAAAACCCTCCCATTCATTTTGTCTCAGTTCAGTCATTCTCTCCCTTGCCGCTGCAAGTGCGGCCTGAAACAGTTTTAACATTTGAGGAGTTCTAAGGCTCTTATATGCTTTACCTGTCTGTCTAGCAATTGATTTAAGCTCTTTCAGTTTAGCATCATCATAGTACTGGTTGTGTCTGACCTGTTTACCAGTACTTCTTTTTGTTTGGCGTGACTCACTATTTTTGATGGCCTCATAGGTATATGGGTACATCCGGTCTCTTACCTTCGACCGCGTCGGTACCTTTATGGTCAGGAAGCCACGGATATTTACAATGGGGCTCGGTCAGTCAATATGATTCCTTTGACATCACTCAACTTATGTATTCTGTTCTCGTATTGACAATTTGAATGATATCAAGAATATTTTGAATATCTTCTGACATAGATGGTGCTGTAGTTGATTGTTGTTCATGACCTGTCCAGTGGGTCGAGACTGGTCTCATTAGCATCTCTCAGATTAGTGGGAAGAAATTCTTGCTGCAAGAATGTGTGTTCTCAGAGCTAACTAGGGTAACTAAAATACTTATTTCCTAAATAAATACTTTAATTGTAAATATTTGAAAATATATGGTATGTTTCCGAATTTCTGACGATATAAAACATATTGTGGTTTATAATCAAGTTCTTAATAGTGATCCTATCCTGCATCATAATTTACATAATATCTACTTCTGTTTTGTGTATTAAAATGACTACTTTTTATGTTAATTTATTTCTGTAAATGATGATGATGATAAAGTTCAATAAATGTAAGTAAGAACATAAGAATGAAGGTAACTGCAAGAGACTTATTGGCCCATACGAGGCAGCTCCTCGTATGGAGCTGCCTTTGATAAGTAATTACAGTACCAAAGAAGGCACCAAGCCGGGAAGGCTGTGTAGCACAATAAAATAAGTCTACTGCTCCTGAAGAGGACGGTATTACTTACAGTTTACTGAGATTAGTCTCACAAGTACCAGGTAATCCACTTTTAGTGTTGTACAGAATGAGTTTAAGTGAAGGAGTATTACCTGATGATTGGACAGTGTCATTGTTCCCATCCCCAAAGCACTGTGTGTCGACCCATATCTCTAACATAATTTTGTCTATTAGCACAGTTTTCGGCGTGAAGGCATTGAGTAAATCTCGGCAATACAAGAAGTTTCAAGCTAAACTTTCTAATATGCTACACTCGCCTGAGGTCCGTAGAAGAGCGAAATCTGATTATGCATTTTGGTTCTACAAGGTAGCCAACTCCATCAAAATATTAAATATGTACCCAACTCAATTAACGATTAATCAACCAATTACTCCATGGGATAACTTGGATCTAGCAGTTGATTTTGTAAATGCACCCAAGAAAGATAATGTACACTCTACATTATTAAAACAGTTAACACTGAAAAGCATCACTGAGAGTACTCAGAGTATGGGTAACGATGTGTGTCAGTGCTATACCGACGGTTCTGTAGAAGAAGGTGGACGATGTACCGGATGCGCATGTAATATATTTGAACAATCTTCTCTCGTACATACAGCAATGAAGCGCGTCAATGATTGGGCAAGTACAACTCAAACCGTACTTGCAGGCATATACCTTGCCACGGAATTTTTAAAAGACAAAGGCAGTGGACTTATATACTGTGATTCGCAGAGTGAACTCCTGGTATTGAACGCACATAGTAGTGACACCCAGAAAATAGTCAGTGATATTCGAATGAATATTTTAGCTGCCAAAGAAAAGAGATTTGAAATTAAATTCCTATGGATACCATCACATGTTGGCATCTCAAGGCATGACACTGTTGATATGCTTGCAAAGACAGCCTGTAGAAAACCAGTGGTAGAAATTGATATGGGTGTTTCATTAGCAGTGACAAAGAGAATACTTAAGCAAACATCTAATGAAAATCTCACCGACCTAACAAATTCACAAAGACCTGAAAGTTGTAGCATTAAATATTATGATAGATATCGTGCGGAGACATTCACATACAGGATTAATGGAACAAGAACCCAGCAATGTGATATTATAGTGGCCAGAATACGCTTGGGATATAGACGTATCTGGCAGCTTTCTCAAAACCCAAATGTCGAGTACACAATGTGTCAACTTTGTGAAAGAGAAAATATGCACTCCCTTGAACATTATATTGTAGAATGTCCCATACTGACTGACTTTCGCCCTCCTGGGCTAAGGTATGCTGAACTGTGTAATTACTATTTGAGTACTGGAACACTTGATGATATATTGAACTTGTACCCTAGATTGACCATGTAACGTATCAATTATACAATGAATGTATGTGATGTAACTCTATAACCTGAGCTTGTGAAAGCACCTTAATCACCTTCAGTGATTAAGTGCTTAATTGCACACTAGTTTCTCTATCAGTTATCTCACCTTGTCAGAGTAAAAGAGACAAATATATGTGTATGTATGTGTGTATATATGTATGTATATATATGTATATGTACGCATACGTCTGTGTGTGTATATGTATGTGTATAAAGTATATGTGGAAGCTGGTCAGAATTCAATTTCACCTTTGTAAATGCACGTTAATGACACTATGTAAAAGACACATCGAACACTTTATGTAGGGCATACGTAAATCTGTGTATTTATGTATTTACGTATGTAGCTTAGCCTAGCATTTTAAAAACACTACAATCACCTTCTGTGGTTGATTGTTCAATAAATCCCTGAACTATATGTTTAACAAATCTCTAACCCTATCAATGGAGTTAGTTTAGTTCTTATATTATGCACCCTATACCCATCTTGTGGGCGGTAGTGGAAAGGGTTAGAGTCCATGGCGGACTGAAGAAAATGTATATATGCTGGTTAGCATTGTTAATGTGTGGCCACGTCTGTGGTAGAAAATAATACAAAAAATCAAATAAAGGTATTATTGAAACTTTATAGGAAAACATTAAATCCTAAATATATCTTTAATATTATACTTGAAATATTGTATACTTTGCTCTCACCATCGTACTTCTGCACCTGCTGGCAAGTGGTTCGGTGCAGTGTGCAGGTGATGTTCATTACTGGGTGAGCTGGCAGGTGGTGCTCACCTGCCAGCTCACCCAACGAAAATTTGGTTTTTAATACACTTACACATTTATTGGGTCTTTCCTTCACCTTCATTCAAGCACTAGGGTATTACAGCAAGTGTTTTAATTATAATATTTATTAACGTTATTATTTTTAATTTTTATTATTATTATCAGGAGAGTGTAAGTAGTAAGTAATTATCAAAAGAAGGCACCAAACCGGGAAGGCTATGTAGCACCATCAAATACGCAAAATAATCAGAGGGCGCTAAATATCACCAAGGATGCCAATACGAGAACAAAAACGCATAAGGCGAATGATATCAAAAGTATCCGAGTCACCAAGAATTCTATCGAGGGACAGGTGACCGCGAGGGGCGGTCGGAAAGCAAGACACACGCTCGTCCTGGAAGTCAGGACATTCAAGAAGGACATGCACGACCGTAAGAGGGACAATGCAACTAGGACAATAAGGAGCAGGGCGGCGCTCCATCAAGTGACCATGGGTTAAGCGAGTATGGCCAATACGCAACCTCGCCAGAGCTGTTTCCCACCGCCGGTTACGGTGGAAGGAGGACGGCCACGAGGAAACACAACATTTAAGAGTACGTAGCTTGTTACCAGTAACAGACAACCAAGAAGCCTGCCAACGGGTAAGGACTGAGGAATGGATAACCGGGTAAAAGTCGGAATACGGAATGCCTTTACGAGAGATGGGACAAGAGCGGACAGCTTCCTTAGCGGCAGCATCCGCACGCTCATTTAAAGACACGCCAATATGGCTGGGAACCCAACAAAACTCAACCGACTTAAATTTACTGTGAACGAGAAACAGCCAATGCTGGATCTCGACAACTACTGGATGAACTGGATTAAAGCACCCGAGAGCCATGAGGGCACTACGAGAGTCAACAACAACCACAAAGGAAGACTGACAACGAGAAAGCAGGAGACGAAGAGCATAGAGAATAGCATAAAGTTCCGCTGTAAAGATGCTAGTCTCTGGAGGCAAGCGACACATATAAGTGCGATCAGGAAAAACAACAGAGTAGCCAACACCGTCCGCTGACTTAGACCCATCGGTGAAGACAGAAACGGAGCGGGAGTGAGAAGAAAAGTGCTCGAGGAAAAGGCGTTTTAGAACCGTAGGAGGGGTAAAAGCTTTAGTGATACGAGTCAAGGATGTACAAAACCGCGGAAGAGGGACCCTCCACGGGGGCAAAGAAGGAACAACACGAGGAGAAACATCAGAAATACGAACGGAAAGAGAATCCTGTAGGCGAGATAACCGGACAGAAAGAGGGAGGTGGTGAAGAGGAACAGGAACCGCAGGAGGGGTAAAAGTTAAAGCACGACAGAGGCGAGAGGAAGGATGTTGCAAGGACCGCGCAAGATAGCGAAGACAGTAGCGATCACGGCGGTCCTGGAGAGACAGGAAGCCAGTGTCAACATACAAGCTAAGGACGGGAGTCGAACGAAAGGCACCAGAACTGAGGCGCAACCCAGTATGGTGCAAAGCATCAAGACGGCGAAGAGTAGAAGGAGAAGCAGACGAGTAAGCAGGGCAACCATAATCGAGCTTAGACAGAACGAGAGAGGAATGTAAAGCAAGGAGAGTGCGCCTATCTGCCCCCCAAGAAGTATGGGACAAGACCCGAAGGAGGGTAAGGGCCTTAGAGCACTCAACACGGAGGTAAGAGATATGGGGAGACCAAGACAAACGAGTGTCAAGGAATAACCCCAAAAGCTTCGCGGAATCTTTGTATTCAAGGGGATGACCATAAAGTGACAAAGAGGGACGAAGAACAACCCGTTTCCGCGTAAAAGTCATGGCACAAGTCTTAGAAGTAGAGAACTTGAAGCCATGACCTGTGGCCCAAGACGACACGGCATCAATTGCAAGTTGAAGCCGGCGTTGAAGGAGAGGCGAATCATCACCCTGACAACAAAGGGTAAGATCATCGACATAGAGAGCGGAGAAGACACCAGAAGGAAGAGAGGAAAGAAGACCATTGAGGGCAACCAGAAAAAGAGTAGTGCTCAGAACACTACCCTGGGGCACACCTTCGTATTGCTGAAAAGAGGGAGACAGAGCGGTACCAAGGCGCACCCGAAAGGAACGACGAGAGAAGAAGCTGCGGAGAAAGAGAGGGAGATGACCACGAAGGCCAAAAGAATGAAGTTGAGATAGGATATGATAACGCCAAGTGGTGTCGTAAGCCTTTTCTAGGTCAAAGAGGACGGCAACAACGGAGGTCTTCGCAGCAAAAGCAGTACGAATATAGACCTCCAAGTTCACCAGGACATCTGTCGTGCTGCGGCACTTGCGGAAACCAAATTGAGAAGGGGAGAGGAGGTGATGGTGTTCCAGGAACCACATCAGACGAACGTTAACCATACGTTCAAAGAGTTTGCAGACACAACTTGTGAGAGCAATAGGGCGAAAGTCCTTAGGGGAAGTACCCAGAGACCCCGGTTTGCGAACAGGGAGGACAACGGCATCGAGCCAGTCCTCAGGGACTGACGACGACTCCCAGATCCGATTATACAGACTCAGTAAATACTGAGACGTGCTCGGAGGGAGATGGCGAAGCATCTCATAATGAATACCATCGGAGCCCGCCGCCGTAGAACCGCAGAGGGCCAGGGCAGAACGAAGTTCAGAGAGAGAGAGAAGGGATCATTATAGGGAAGCTGAAGATGAGTGCAGAAATCTAAAGGACGAGACTCAAGGACAGGTTTACGAAGAAGGAAAGATTGGGGAAGATGAAGACCAGAGCTAACAGAAGAAAAGTGGGAACCCAGTTCGGAAGCGACCTGCAACGGGTCCGCCACAAGAGTATCATGGAGGTGAAGGACCGGTGAAACATCGGGAACGAACTTACCCGCTATCTTGCGGATACGCTTCCAGATCTGGGCCAGAGGGGTTTCGGACGTAATTGTCGAGACATAAGACGCCCAACATTCACGTTTAGCCGTACGGATGGCCCTACGGGCCACCGCACTCGCTTTCCGAAAGAAAAGAAAAGAATCGGTCGTCTGCCTACGGCGGTGCTTCTTCCAGGCTGCACGCTTACAGCGGACAGCCCGAGCACAGTCCGCATTCCACCAGGGAACGCACTTCCGTGGACCCCGAGAGGAAGAGCGAGGAATAGAGCGGAGGGCAGCGTCGAAGACAGTGTCATGAAAAAGGAGGAGAGCGCGAGAGAGGGGCAGAAGGGAGAGGTCAGAGAGAGTAGCATTGAGGGAAAATAGGGTCCAGTCCGCCTTAGCAAACTGCCACCTAGGGAAAGAGAGGGAAGGGCGAAAAGAGAAAAAGGAAACAAGGATGGGGAAATGATCACTCCCATGGAGGTCATCAAGAACCTGCCACGTGAAATCTAAGTAAAGAGAAGAAGAGCAGAGAGAAAGATCAAGACAAGAAAGGGTGCGAGTTCGAGAGTCCAAATGAGTGGGCTCACCAGAATTCAAAAGAGACAGGGAAGAAGAGAGGAGAAACGGCTCAAGGAGGCGACCCCGGGTATTCGTCAGAACGTCACCCCAAAGAGAATGACGACAATTGAAGTCACCCAGCAGGAGCACAGGCTCCGGCAAGGAGTCTAGGAGGTGTTTCAAATCAGGAAGAGAGAGCGGGACACTCGGGGGGAGATAAATGGAACAAACTGTGTACCATTTCCCCACAAAGATACGAGCAGCAGAACAATGGAGAGGCGAAGGAAAAAGTAAAGGAACAAAGGGAACATCAGCCCGAATCAAGAGAGCAGAAGAATTAGAAGCCCCAGCAATGGCTGGGGGGGGGAGAGAAAGGAATAGCCACGAAAACGACCAGGACGAGCACCAAGCATTGGCTCCTGGAGACAGACACAAAGGGGCGAAAACCGCGAAACCAGAAGTTGGAGTTCGAGGAAATTGGCGTAATAACCTCGAACGTTCCATTGAAGAATGGACAACGACGAGAAGAGAAAGGACAAAAACAGAGAACAAGGAAGAAACAAAGGCGAAAGACCAACAGAGCACGTTAAAGAATATCAGGGTCGGGATCAGGGTCAGCAAAGTCAGGGTTAGGGGGCATGGGTAAACTGAGCAAAGACGGAGGGAAGGAAACGGGAGAACAGATCAGAGGTGGGCGGGCAGGGTCCGGAGGAGGAGGAGACAACGGAGAGGAGCAGTCAAGGACAGCAGCAGGAAGAGGGGGAGTAGAAAGAGAGGAGCGCACCCCAGCAAGAGCAGCAACCGAAAGGGAAGCAGGGGCCAAAGAAACCTCCATAGCAGGAACAGGGGGCGCAAGCACTGAAACGGGAGGGGAAGGAGCAACAGAGCCAGAAGGAGGAGCTGAGGAAGAAAGCGAAGCCTTCTTACCCGCCGGGGAAGAGGAAGGAGAGGAGCCAGGCTTACGCTTCTGACTTAAAGAGACCGGTGTCCCAGCAACTACGTACCGGGCAACGGATTCCAGTGTCTCAACAGGAGAAGCCGAACGAGAGCACACACGACGGCCGTTAGGAGAGCGATGGACATCCGCCCGCACCGACAGGCGGCGGGGAGAGCCGATAGATGGAGGAAGAGGATGGGAAGGAGGATCGGAGGGGGACGAGGAAGAAGACACAGAAGACACGACAGACCGGGTAGAAGGAAGGGGAACCCCAGACAGAGGACCAGGAGGAGGAACCTTCGGGAGAGAACCCAAAGGGACAGAGGAGGGGGCAGTGGGCGCATCAGGGTACAAGGCCCGGAAACGGTTGTGAGTCTGAGGAAGGCGGGAAGGACGAGGAGAGGAAGAGCGCAACACGCGAGCATAAGAGATATTAGCATAAGGCGGGAGCCGGCGAACCTGGCGCCTCGCCTCAGGAAAAGATAAACGCTCCCGGTGCTTCAAGTTGAGGACGGCTGCCTCAAGCTTGTAATGGACACAAGCACGGGAGAAGGTAGGATGGGCCTCACCGCAGTTGAGGCAACGAGCCTGGGGAGAAGCGCACTCCGACTTAGAGTGACCTTCGCCACCACACAAAGGACAGAGAGAGACAGTCCCGGAGCAGCGGAGGGCACCATGCCCAAACCTCCAGCACTTGTTGCAGAGCCGAGGAGAAGGAATGTACTCCTGGACAGAGCACCTGGCACCAGCAAGAATGACAGAGGGTGGAAGGGTCCTACCATCAAAGGTAATCTTCACAACCCGGAGGGGTTGACGGCGACTACCACGAGGGGGACGAGTAAACGTGTCCACCTGGAGAATAGAGTGGCCCTGGGCAGCGAGGATATGTCGAATATCGTCGTGGCAGTCGCGCAGGTCCCGAACACCGGTCGCAACATGGGGCGGGAGCAAAATAGTGCCAACACTGGCATTCAACTGAACGTTCTTCGAGACCCGAACGGGGGTCTCGCCAAGGCAGGATAAGGCAGCCAAGCGGGAAGCAGCATCCTGAGAAGGAGCAGCAACGACACGTGCACCGAGACGAGTGGGGTTGAAAGTAATGGAGGCATCCACGGAATCAATGAGATGTCGATGGAGGGAGAAATCGTCAGGAGGCGCAGAATCAAGAGGGAGGAGATCAAAATATTTGGCCCACGAAGCGGGACCAAACAAGGCTTGATAGGTAGCAGAACTGGAAGGAATCGAGCGAGGGCGGCCGTGACGAGGACGGCGGTGGGAACCCCCAGAGAGAGAGGGGTCAAAAGGCACAGTAGTTACAACTAGAGAAGGAGCCGCGCCAGGGGACAAGGTAGTCACCACTGGGGGCTTGGGGCTCGACCCAACCACAGAGGAGGGAGGGGAGCCAGAGGAAGGAGTCAGAGAGGCCAAAGGAGGAGCAAGGTCGGGGCCCAATGCAGCGGAGGCTACAGAGCCCGGTCTTCCAATACGGACCGACTCGGGGGCTTGGTCGCCCACCCCACGAGCCTGAGAAGGTAAACCAGAAGAAGCCGAAGCAGGGGTAATCATCTTGACGAAAGAAAGAATTCACTCACGAATGTGCCCCCACACCCACCATGGAGCCACAATTAGAGGCAGGACACCCAACAAGAAGCTATCGCCGATCTTGTCGGGGCCTCCTAGGGGTGCGTCGCGAGTATACGCCCCACAAACGCCACCTTAAGAAACCGACAGTCCGTCGAGATCGGGTTCAGTGACGAAGTGGGGATTGACAATAAAAGGTTCCCCTCGCTCTCGACGTCGGGTACTGCAGTTCTACGGGTGCATGAGTATGCCTCCTCAAGCACCCGGGCGTCAAAATAGAAGAAGTCCAAGGGAAGAACCAGAACGAGCAAAAGGTCGGTAGGAAACGGCAAGCAGATAGGAGAAGAGGGGGGAGAAAAACGAAACAGAAGGAAAAGGAAAAGATGCCCAGCAGAATTGGAGAGGACGGCAGCAGGAGCACAAGGCTAGAAAAGGACAGAGGACTGTCCCAAGGAGCATCACACTCCGGCAGCCGCCCACTATGCCCCCACACGGCGACAACGAGCTGAGCGGGGAGGGGGAAACATATTGTAAAAAACACAAATATGCATCATATACGATAAAAAAAACTAATAAAACTGCATTGGAAATACATAGAACAAATAATTGAAAATAAATTTGTGGCAACTCGCGGTGCTTGAATAGCGTGCGCGACCGCCTCTGGGAACTTCGCGCACGGGCAACCAGCCCGTGACACCCCCTTCTCCACATCCCCACAGCACAGCAATTCCACAGTAGGTGGAATTCTTTAGTTTTTCTTACATGTATGTGTTCAGGGAAGGGAATTAATCATTTTACAGAGATCAAAATTTTTTGCAAACACTAGATTTTATGCGCACAGGGGGACTGTCCCATTAAACTCGGAGCATCACAGTGGTTAAAATACTGAACATCAGCCTTGTCATGTCTGGTTTACGGTGGTGTTCGTCCTGAGGCCCTGAGCCATTCCTGGTATGAGAATCCACTTAATTCTGGAAATAATTTTTGTTGCCTGGTGTTGAACTTCCTCCAAAGAAGGCATGTCATTTTGAAGACGAGGTCTCTATGCTTGAATACAGTAGTGTAGATAGGGTGCACAAGAGAGCTGTACAGTTGAATAACCTTTTCTTTTCATTCATATCATATGTTCCTTTGATTATTTTTTTATTGCAGCCCCTACCTGTTGAGGAACTTTTAAATGACTGGTGGAGCATTAACTCCTAGATAATTTTTTTTTATCAAGTAGCTGCATGGTAGTATTGATATGATATTTATAATGTACATTTTTATGTCCTGGATGCAAGGTCTTGCATTTTTCAATACTGAAAAAAATTTGCTTTGTCTGCTGACCATCAGTGGAGTTCATGCAGTCTCTTTGCAATGCCCCCACTCAACAAGTCATTGCTTATTGTCAGATTTTGACAATATATCTGGAACTATCTGACATGGGTTGATCAAACAGGAGTTTCCCAAAGAATTAACCCATAAACCTACAAAAAAGTGAACCCTGAAATGTGTCGAAGCATGGAAAACTAAACAAGACTAGCATATACACTTTTAAAATGATAGCAGCCTGTACCTGTAATGCTAGCACTTAAGTCCAAACATAAGGCTAGCCCACTTAGCTGAATCGACAAAACAGCAGTCCAAAGCAAGAGCCATATCATGATAGCACTATTCACGAGTGAAGGGTCCATTTTGCCAGTACCTTGGGTGAAATAAAGTGCAGCCAGGTGTTGGGAGGAGTGGAGTGGCAAGTTATTTAATAGATCATCACTTTTTATGTAAAAAATGTTATAGTATCCACTCAATTTAACGGCCTCTTTTATACCGATCTGCCAATAATAACGACCGGTTTGGGAGACCAGTATCTGGAACCCTATATACCGGTCTGGCGGTCGATATTACCGAAGGTTGGTATTGGATTTGTTTTGGCATCGGCGATCCCTCACATGGCAACAGGCCACCGACCTCCAAGGCATTGAGGGAGGGATGGGAGGCAGTGATTGATGGAGGGAGGCATTGCAGGGGAGAGGCGGGGGAGAGTGTTGGTGGTGTGGGAGGGAGGGTGTTGGTGGTGGTGATGGAGGTGAGGGAGGTAGTGATTGATGGAGGCATTGAGGGGGAAAGGCAGGGAGTGTAATTACCTAAGTGTAATTACCCAAGTGTAGTTACAGGATGAGAGCTACTCTCGTGGTGTCCCGTCTTCCCAGCACTCTTTGTCATATAACGCTTTGAAACTACTGACGGTCTTGGCCTCCACCACCTTCTCACTTAACTTGTTCCAACCGTCTACCACTCTATTTGCGAAGGTGAATTTTCTTATATTTCTTCGGCATCTGTGTTTAGCTAGTTTAAATCTATGACCTCTTGTTCTTGAAATTCCAGGTCTCAGGAAGTCTTCCCTGTCGATTTTATCAATTCCTGTAACTATTTTATATGTAGTGATCATATCACCTCTTTTTCTTCTGTCTTCTAGTTTTGGCATATTTAATGCTTCTAACCTCTCCTCGTAGCTCTTGCCCTTCAGTTCTGGGAGCCACTTAGTAGCATGTCTTTGCACCTTTTCCAGTTTGTTGATGTGCTTCTTAAGATATGGGCACCACACAACAGCTGCATATTCTAGCTTTGGCCTAACAAAAGTCATGAACAATTTCTTTAGTATATCGCCATCCATGTATTTAAATGCAATTCTGAAGTTAGAAAGCATAGCATAGGCTCCTTGCACAATATTCTTTATGTGGTCCTCAGGTGATAGTTTTCTATCTAGAACCACTCCTAGATCTCTTTCTTTATCAGAATTCTTTAAAGATTTCTCACATAATATATAGGTTGTGTGGGGTCTATGTTCTCCTATTCCACATTCCATAACATGACATTTATTAACATTAAATTCCATTTGCCAAGTGGTGCTCCATATACTTATTTTGTCCAGGTCTTCTTGAAGGGCATGACAGTCATCTAAATTTCTTATCCTTCCTATTATCTTAGCATCATCAGCAAACATGTTCATATAATTCTGTATACCAACTGGTAGATCATTTATGTACACAATAAACATCACTGGTGCAAGAACTGAACCCTGTGGTACTCCACTTGTGACATTTCTCCATTCTGATACATTGCCTCTGATTACTGCCCTCATTTTTCTATCAGTCAGAAAATTTTTCATCCATGATAGAAGCTTACCTGTCACCCCTCCAATATTTTCCAGTTTCCAGAACAACCTCTTATGTGGAACTCTGTCGAAAGCCTTTTTTAGGTCCAGATAGATGCAGTCAACCCAACCATCTCTTTCCTGTAATATCTCTGTGGCTCGATCATAGAAACTGAGTAAATTCGATACACAGGATCTTCCAGATCGAAAACCATACTGTCTGTCTGATATTATATCATTTCTCTCTAGGTGTTCTACCCATTTAGTTTTGATTAGTTTTTCCAATACTTTCATTATTACACTTGTCAATGATACAGGTCTATAATTGAGGGGGTCTTCCCTGCTGCCACTTTTGTAGATTGGAACTATGTTAGCCTGTTTCCACCCGTCTGCTACGATTCCTGTACACAGGGATGCCTGAAAGATCAGGTGAAGTGGAATGCTGAGCTCAGATGCACATTCTCTCAGAACCCATGGTGAAACGCCATCTGGGCCAGCTGCTTTGTTCTTACCGAGCTCCTTGAGCATTTTTTCCACTTCGTCTCTAGACACCTCTATGTGTTCTATGTTGTTCTCTGGAATTCTTATTGTATCTGGTTCCCTAAAGATTTCATTTTGTACAAACACACTTTGGAACTTTTCGTTTAGTGTTTCACACATTTCCTTTTCATCTTCCGTGAATCTATTTCCCATTTTCAACCTCTGAATATTATCCTTTACCTGCAATTTGTTGTTTATGAATTTATAGAATAGACCTGGTTCTGTTTTACATTTGTCCGCAATCCCTTTTTCAAAATTTCTTTCTGCCTCTCTCCTCACTGCCGTGTAGTTGTTTCTCGCATCTTTGTATCGCTGGTATGTTTGGGGGTTCGGCCTCTTCCTGTATTGATTCCATTTTTGTGTCTTTCGGTCTCTAGCCCTCTCGCAATTTCTATTGAACCAATCCTGTTTCCTAGTTCTGCATCTCTGTTTTGGTATAAATTTTTTTGTGCCTTTATCATATATTTCACAAAACTTGCCATACATCTCATTCACTTCCTTGCCTAGCATCAAGTCTGTCCAATTATACTCACTAAAAAAATTTCTAAGGTCACCATAATGTCCTCTCCTGAAGTCTGGTTTTTCAACTGCTTCAACCTCCTTATTTTCTTCCAGCTTATAACGCATTGCATACTTTATTCCCAAAAAGACATGGTCACTTTTACCCAAGGGAGGAAGGTACTGAATGTCAAATATCTCTTCCTCCTTCCTGGTAAATATCAAATCTAGCATGGAGGGAACGTCCCCTTCCCTCATCCTCGTAGCTTGTTTAACATGTTGATACAAGAATGTTTCCAGGATGAGGTCTACAAATTTACAGGTCCAAAAATCTTCTGTTTTAGCTTCATATGCTTCCCAGTCTATGGATTTCAAGTTGAAGTCACCGACTATCAACAGTCGTGATCTATCGTTATCCGCTCTCGCTATAATCTCTCTCATTGTGTGTTGGTGTGGGTGTGTGTGTGTGTTGGTGGTGGTGGCGAGGGAGGCAGTGATTGATGGAGGGAGGCATTGAGGGGAAGAGGCAGGGAGTGTGTTGGTGTGGGAGAGTGTGTTGGTGGTGGTGGCGAGGGAGGCATTAAGGGGAAGAGGCAGGGAGTGTGTTGGTGGTGGTGGTGTGGGAAGGAGAGTGATGGTGGTGGTGGTGGTGTGGGAGGGAGAGTGATGGTGGTGGTGGTGGTGTGGGAGGGAGAGTGATGGTGGTGGTGGTGGTGTGGGAGGGAGAGTGTTGGTGGTGGTGGTGGTGTGGGAGGGAGAGTGATGGTGGTGGTGAGGGAGGCAGTGACTGATGGAGAGAGGCAGGGAGAGTTGGTGGCGGTGGTGTGGGATGGAATGTGGTGGTGGTGGTGTGGGAGGGAATGTGTTGGTAGTGGTGTGGGAGGCAGAGGAGGGAAGGTTTGCTGACCTGGCAATGGCTGCCAAACCTCTCACACATACTGTATTAAATTTTTTAATCTTAGTTGTAAAATATTTATGCCAAAATATGTTAATTTTCATATATTACTATACATTATTAATCATTAACATGTTTTATAGTTTCCTATTTATTAATACAGAGCACCACTTGGTTTCCGAACCCCATGAGGACGTGACCTGTCGGTTATTGTGCAAGTTCGTAAATGAGGAATGGAGGAAAATGGAGAGCGATTTTTTTAAATTTATCAAAAAATTCTAAGGGAAAAAATCAACAGATTCATAGCATAAATGAAATAAAGTTCATTGTGTAATTGTGTTCACTCACCCCCACCCTTCCCTCCCTCACTGCTTCTCTCTCACTGCATCTCCCCCACACTGCCTCTCCCCCCTCACTGCCTCTCCCCCCTCACTGCCTCTCCCCCCTCACTGCCTCTCCCCCCTCACTGCCTCTCCCCCCCCACTGCCTCTCCCCCCTCACTGCCTCTCCCCCTCAATGCCTCACTGCCTCTCCCCATCACTGCCTCTCCCCATCACTGCCTCTCCCCTTCTCTGCCTCTCCCCCTCAATGCCTCCCATCCCTCCCTCACTGCCTTCCTCATAACATGAGAACAGCAGGCTATGGAGGAGGGGGAGCTACTAACGGGGTCGGGAACTGCTAACGGGGTGGAGGCTGTGTAAAGGCGGACATGTCTGTCAGCGCCTGCTCACAGATGCCAACTGTGCATAATTCATAAATAAAACTATATTTGTTTAATTAATAAATAGGAAATCATATAACATGTAAATGATTTATAATGTATATTAATATATGAAAATTAACATTTTGGCATAAATATTTTACAACTAAGATTACAATTTATTATACGACTGTAATATGACTGAGAATTTTGGCAACCATTGCCTGGTCAGCAAATCCTTCCTTACTGCCTCCCTCACCACTCCACCAACAGAGGGGGGGGAGAATTAGTGAGAGAGGAGAAATAGTGAGAAAGTGGGAGAATTAGTGAGAAAGGGAGGGAGGGGAAGGTAGGGAGAGATGCTAGGAGGAAAGTAGTGAGGGAGAATTAGGGAGGGAGGGAACGGCAGGCTGCCTGCCTCTCTGCCTCTCTCTCTGCCTGCCTGCCTGCCTCTCTGCCTCTGCCTGCCTGCCTCTCTGCCTCTGCCTGCCTGCCTGCCCCTCTCTCTGCCTGCCTGCCTCTCTGCCTGCCTGCCTTTCCCTCCCTCCCTAATTCTCCCATCCCCCCTCACTACTTCCTTCCTGCCTACCTCCCCCTCCCTTTCTCACTAATTCTCCCTCTCTCTAATTCCCCCCCCCCCCCCCTCTCTCTCATACTGCCTCCCACCTAAGCTCCCATCCATCCACCCACCAATCAGCAATCACTGATGCAATGCATGCATATGGAGCTGACATGCACAATTGTTTCTTGATTGTGCAGATATGTAAAACAAAATCACAGAATGAACTCTCCAGCCTCATGACAAATCAAAATAACAGGAATAATAGGCCGTGAATCTGTGAAATCACAAGGTAGAAGGCACTCTAGAGTAGTGGCGCCCAACACGGTCAGTGGGCAAACTGGACCATTTCCCACCCATCACCACGGGCCGGCGCGACGCTTGGCGGACCGCTTCCTACCCGAACTTTGTTCGTGTAGCATGACTCCCCAACCCCAATCGGGAAACTGGAAGTTTCAGATAACTAAAGTTCGGAAACCAAGTGGTGCTCTGTAGGACAATTATAGACCAATATCAAACCTACCCATACTATAAAAAATATTTGAAAAAATTATCTACAAACAGCTCTACTCCTATCTCGTAAAATTTGACATTCTAAGCCCCTGTCAGTTTGGCTTTTGCTCCCAAAAGAGTACCAACGATGCAATTATTAGTCTCCTTCATATAATTTACTCTGTCCTTGACAAAAATGAGTTTCCGATTGAACTCTTCATTGACCTGAGAAAGGCCTTTGATACTGTTAATCACAATTACCTCTTAAGTACACTCCATCATTATGGAATCCGAGGCCATGCACTGGACTATATCCAATCCTATCTTAGTGACAGACACCAATGTGTAGCCATCAATAATATAACCTCTCACACTCTACCGATAACCGTTGGAGTGCCACAGGGCAGCATCTTGGGACCTCTCCTATTTCTTATATACATCAATGATCTGCCTAATGTCTCTAACATTCTGAAACCTATTTTGTTTGCTGGTGATATTACCCTCATCTACTCTAACCCCAACCCACATACATTAAATAATGTTAATAATGAACTAAAAAAAAATCCACTTATGGATGTCAACCAACAAACTAACACCTAACATAGAAAAGACTTACTACATCTTATTTGGAAGCAAATCTACAAATGCAATTCAGCTTCAGATAGACAATGTAAACATTAGCAATAAAACTGATGGAAAGTTTCTCGGCCTATTCCTAGACAAGAGACTCAACTTCAGTACCCACATACAACACATAACTAAGAAAGTCTCTAAAACAATTGGTATACTCTCCAAAATCAGATATTATGTACCTAACTCTGCTCTCATCTCTCTATATTATGCACTAATCTATCCCTATCTTAATTATGGTATCTGTGCATGGGGTTCAACCACTGCAAACCACCTCAAGTCCATCATCACCCAGCAAAAATCTGCTATCAGAATAATAACAAATTCTGCTTACAGACAACATACAGCCCCCCTTGTTTAACTCCCTAAACATGTTAAAAATAATCTCACTCCAAAAATTATCTTGTATCAGCTACATTTACAAAACTCTGTTCTTAAATGCAAATCCTGCTCTGAAACTCTCCCTGGACAGATGTAATAGGACCCATTATCACCACACCAGAAATAAATATCTCTTTGATATCCCCAGAGTTAAACTTAATCTGTGTAAACACTATGCAAATGAAGGGACCCAGTTTATGGAACTCACTCCCTATTGAATTGAAAAGCTGTCCAACTTTTGCGTCATTCAAAAACAATACTAAAAAGTACCTAATTTCATCTTCATAGTTTTTTACCTTTTGCTTTAAAATTGCACTGTATCTATTGCTACCCAATCTCCCAATCTTTATGTACCCAATCCGAACATCTTTACCATTGTGATCATTGATGTCTTCTTATATGTGCTGTCAATCTGCTGTATGGTGTCTATTAATCTTGTTTAAATTACCAATCAAGCTGTCAATGTAATCAATCAGAGCTTTAATATACCAATGTGCTTTAATATACTTACTAATCTCACTCATCTCATTTTTTTTCTTGCAATGAACTTGTTATCATTTTATTAATTCTGCTAGAATTTACCTACTTAAAATTATCTGTTAGTTTAAGGACCTGCCCGAAACGCTGCGTGTACTAGTGGCTTTAGAAGATTGTAAATACCATGCTATGTATTCTCACAAATGCAATATACCTTCTTGTATATAAATAAATAAAAATAAAAAACCAGCGTTGAATGTAATGAAACGCCATTTTCTGGGTGAGACCCGGAGGCTCCCCGGAGCTTTACCGGCTGATATGCTAATGTCAGACTTTGGCATCAGTCATGTGTATGGAGTTCTAGGGCCTACCGGGGACCACGGCCAGAACCTGGCCCCCTCAGAGAGGCAAGGGGAGCAATGGCCTATAGAAACCCCCGTGTGGTTGGAAGCATTCTATGTCTGCCATCGACCGGGTCAAGCATCCAGAAAGGTAAGCATTCCAAAACAAACCCCTATTCTGGTGAAAATTGCTACCTAAAGCCGAACTAGTGGATAGAACTCTTCAACAGAAAACAAGGAAACTAGTATGACGTCATACGTCACCGCGCCACTGTCTGCGCAGCTCCCCCCCTCCCCGGGAGGGGGAAGGGGGAGCCCCAGACCTCCCACGCCGGCTATCCACCCATCAGTTCTGAGGCTGGATGTCAAAACGCGCGAAAAAACGCCGACCGGAGGGAGGGAGGGTTGCCGGGGAGCCTCCGGGTCTCACCCAGAAAATGGCGTTTCATTACATTCAACGCTGGTTTTCTGGGGGGAGCCCCGTCGGCTCCCCGGAGCTAACTACCCACAGAGGAAGGTCAAAGGGACAGAACCGGGAGGCGGACACCACGCACCCCCCAAGGATGCGAGACAACCGGCAGCAAACGCCAACCCAAGGCGCCACAGCCCCGAAAAGTCCCGGGAACAACACGAGAACAACGAGCAGGAAGGCCCCTGCACGAACACCAAACATCCATGCCCGAAAAACCGCAAGGCCACATCGCCCAGACGGCAGCGAGAGCAGCGAAGCCACGAACGCCACAGGCATGAGGGAAGAACACAGGCAGCTTAGCCGCAAGAACACGGCTGACCACCCGGGACACTATCACCCGCGAACCGGGAAGAACAGAACCGGATCAACGCAAAACGCGCTCTGGACCCAAACACCGTGGCACGCAAACAACAGTGGAGGGCCGCCAATGAACACAAAAAACGACACACCCCCTGCCCAACCAACGAAGCACCAACAACCCTGGACCCCTCCAGAACGCAGCAGCCCCACCCCGCGCCAGAAAAGATGGAGACTGCTGCCACCGAACAACCAAAACGCTAAAACCGAAGGAGCAAGAAAACTCAGCGACTCGACCCCCAGAGGCAAAAGTCAAAAGGAAAGAGCCAACGAAAAAACACACCGGAACCGAAGGAGCACTACCAACCGAGGAGAAGAGAGCACGCTGACCAGAGACCAGGATGGTGCAAGCGGCGCACGAACAGGCCGGAGGTGAAACGACGCACAAGACAGCTGACTAACAGTGCAGAAGCAACACCAAGACTGAAAGCAAGCTGAAGCGGCTCTGCCAGCGGCGCACAAAAAGAGGCGACAGTATGTGGCAAGACGACGGCCTCCAACCCCCACCAGAAAACCAAGCTGAGAGTAAACCAAGCTAACAAGAGTAACCACCTAAGAAGGGGCAGGAAAAGGAAGGACCGCCAAAATACCCCATACTGCTGCCAAGAGAAGCACGCAGGTGGGACACCTACCACGAAGCCACCCAACCACCAACCGGAGGCGAGACCGCGAGGCAGAACATAAGCAGCCCCGACAAGGCCCCGCCGAGCCCAAGAAAAGGCAGAGCCGCGGGAAGATTTTGGGCGCGACCACCGAAACCCAGGCGGCACAAGGAGATGGAACGTCTGCCGAACAGAAAAACTCCCCAAAGCATGCAAGCCCGCCAGGAGTTCAGAAACAACGGGTCCGACGCGAGACATCGCAAGACCCCCCCCCCCCCCCCCAAAAAAAAAAAAAAAAAAAAAAAAACGGCAGAGCAAGCTAGGAAACCAAAGAAGGCGGAAGGGTCGCCGCCAGAACAGTACCCGAACCAAGGGGTACGAACAACTGCAATAGACCGAGACAAAGAAGCACATCACAGGACACAGGCTGACCAACGCCTAAGAACACACGCAGAACATCCCTGCTGCAGAGGAGGCAGGAAGAAAGAGCAGAAGCACAAAAAACCCCAGGAGAACAACCAGGGGTGGACAATCAGGCAGGGACAAAAACCCCACGCAATCCCCAGGCACAAAACGGCAGCAAAGTGCCACTCCACAACCGGACACAGGAACAAGGACACGCCACCGTGAAACACGGTACCAATGCACACGTGCAGCAGCAGCAACAGGCACCACTGCAACATGCAACATGTAAATAGCAACTCCCATCTGCAAAGGCAGAGAACGGAGCAGGCAGACCCCAGACAGGGCCAACGGAGACACGACAAAACCCCGCAGGCCCAGAAACCTGCACCAGGCGACCGACGGCGGAGAAACCCCGCCTGATACCTGCTGGATGAGATACTGGGAGCTCTATTACACCTCAAGTCCGGCCCAAGGCCAGGCTAGACCAGCCAGAGGGTGGCCCACCAGGCAGCTGCTAGGAGCAGTCCACCGGCCCACATACCCCCACAACCAGGACGGGCCGGAACTGCCATACGAAAACAGGCTAGTGCGCCCTGGAAGTCCACGGACGAACCAGCAAGAAGGCATATGTTCGCAAGTAGGTCGTGTACCAAGCACAGACCTCTGATGGTAATACAGTGTTCCCCAAATGTGCCAATAGCACCACTGCACTCCACTGGTACTATCCCGCAAGTTCTACCAGATAGGCGGGACCCAAGAGCCAGAGCTCAAATCCTGCAAGCATAGCCAGGAGCCTAACCAGGTGAGGACAGAACCAACCCTACAACCACCACACATCACAACATTAAAAAAGGAGGGTCCCCTGAATGACTCCAGCATGGGTTGGACATGCACATGAGGGGGACAGGAAGGGTTGAAAAAGGGACAGTCACTGGTGTGCGAACGGTCTCAGTCGTACAAAAATATACCTAAATAAAGACAGGTATATAAACAACTCCGCATCCAGCGCCCGGCCAAAAGACGCCAGACCGCAGAAACTCACCTGGCGAACGGTGGCACGAACTTGACACGACTCAACCGTGCCCAGAAGAACCTGGGAGCACCGCCAGGTGAAGACGCCAGAGCCGGACCCTGCCGGACCCGCAGGAGAGCAGGGAGAGGCGAAGGAGGCGGTCCACACCCATGACACAGGGAAAACCGCGGTGCCCTCCCCACAACTGGGAACCAGGACACCCCCGGCGCGAAGGGGCACATACCGCAGCCAGGGAGAAGAACGAGAGGCGAAGCACTGTAGCAAAAAGGGCGCAAAACACCAACACTGAAACACCGCCCAGACGAAAACAAACTCCACGGCGCATGCGCATAACACGCTGGCCGAACCGCACACCCTCCCAGCGGGAGGGCGCCAGCCAGGACTACTGCACGAGAAAAGTAGCCAAAAGAGGAAGCAGGAACAATAAAACCGGCCAAAGAAGCAAAGAGCCCAAAAAGGAACACAACCGGGCGACAAGCAGCCCAACAGGGCGACAAGCAGCCCAACAGGGCGACAAGCAGCCCAACAGGGCGACAAGCAGCCCAACAGGGCGACAAGCAGCCCAACAGGGCGACAAGCAGCCCAACAGGGCGACAAGCAGCCCAAGCAGGCGACAAGCAACCCAAGAGGGCGACAAGGACGAGGAGCCGACAGATGTTCCAATAATGCGGGAAGTAGCGAAAAACCTTCCCGTACCCTCGAGAACACAGAAGCCAACACTAGTCCCGAAGGCACACGAAGGTGTAGGCGCACCCGAGATCAGAAGTCACGCAGAACCCCATCGAACGGGGAAACATGACGAAAACACCGTCCCAAAAAGGGGTGGGAGGAAACATCCACCCACAGGACGGAACCAACCGACTCAAAAGGCCAAGGAACCGAGCCTGGGGAGAGGCCGACGCCCAACAGCACGTACGGCGGGCGAGTGGGGAGGAAAAACCCCCACTCCGCGTAACCACAAGTCCCGCCTAGAGGGGGATAAAAACCCCCACGGGGTCCAACGCGGCCAAGGCCCCCCAAGTCAGCCCCGGGAACCTACATGACAGGCCCCGGGGCCGAGCCGTTCCCCCAAAGCCCCGGCCGTACCAGAAAACCGGGGCAGCCATGAAAACACAAGTGATGGGAGCCCACTGGCAGACTCGTACAACACGGCTGGAGGAACAGGCTCAAATGCCCCCGTCACTACCCCGGAAGGGGAATTCCCCGAGACTGCCCGAGTCTCAACACCATCAAAAACCCCACCCCGAACCTACAGACAGTAAGGAACCGGCTGCAGGCAGGAAGGGTGATCCAGGGAAAAGACAAGGGGGCGTGGACGGAGCCGAAGCAACCAACACCCCCAAGTCCCAAAACAAACTACAACGGGGCAGCCCCGGGGCTCCCGGGGAGGAAACCACGAGAACGTTGCCACCACCAAGGCTCAAGTGCAACGCCCCTGCTGCCTGCACCCGCTTTGTTAGCACAACTGGGTAACCGAGCCACAACAAGCAACCAAACTCGCACGACTCCGGGTCAAAGGTGTCACCGACCCCACAGGCAGCAGACGGAGGCAAAACAGAGAGTCACCCAGAGACAAAGGGTGAGAGCAACCCTCAAACTCGCTGGAAGCGAGGGGGGGGGGGGACTGGGGTCACATCCATCGGACCCGCGCGCCCCCAGGGGTTTCCCAGGGTCCCGAGCGTTTACTATAAGAGGACTCGCACTCAGGTAATCCCAGGCAGGGTACTGCTAACCGGCACCCAAAGCTACCAAACAACTTTCTAAGAGCTGAACCCCCGGGACGTGTACACTCACGGGGACCTAGCAGGGGTACCACCAGAAAATACTCAGAACACAAGGGACACAAAGGGGCAAGAATGAAGGCAGACCCCCCACCAGGTAGATAAACAAAAAGAAAAAGAAAACCCCGCAAGAGAACAGCGTACCCAAGCGGAACAGAGCCGGCCGCTATGATTGGTAAAGACAAGCTGCACAGTACCCTGCGCCCCACCAGTGCAAAAACTGCCCCTTACTCTAAGGCGAACAAGGGAGACAGAACACCCGAGCACACAAAGAGCGGCCGAAAACCAAGCAGTAAACAGCCAAGCAGGGGCAGGACCCAAGGAACTTGTGGAAGGTGGCCCCAAGCCCCAAGGGCAGTACTTACAGGGCACCTAGAGAAGGGAACCCTAGGCGCATGCAGCCCGAGTACTGAAGAATCACTCCCGGCTCACGCACCACCTAGAAAACAGACACCACACTCTAGGTACAGTGCTGAAACAACCACTGGAGCCGGAGCACATAACCGTTGCCTATAGCATCAGCCGAAGAACTGATGGGTGGATAGCCGGCGTGGGAGGTCTGGGGCTCCCCCTTCCCCCTCCCGGGGAGGGGGCAGCTGCGCAGACAGCGGCGCGGTGACGTATGACGTCATACTAGTTTCCTTGTTTTCTGTTGAAGAGTTCTATCCACTAGTTCGGCTTTAGGTAGCAATTTTCACCAGAATAGGGGTTTGTTTTGGAATGCTTACCTTTCTGGATGCTTGACCCGGTCGATGGCAGACATAGAATGCTTCCAACCACACGGGGGTTTCTATAGGCCATTGCTCCCCTTGCCTCTCTGAGGGGGCCAAGTTCTGGCTCGTGGTCCCCGGTAGGCCCTAGAACTCCATACACATGACTGATGCCAAAGTCTGACATTAGCATATCAGCCAGTAAAGCTCCGGGGAGCCGACGGGGCTCCCCCCAGAAAGCAAGCTTTGAATGTAATGAAACGCCATTTTCTGGGCGAGTCCCGGAGGCTTCCCGGAGCTATCCATGGCTGATATGGATACCCTAACTATTTTGCATCAGTCTATGTGGGTGGAGTTCTAGGCCTACCGGGGACCATGAGCCAGAACCTGGCCCCCTCAGAGAGGCACGGGGAGCAATGGCCCATAGAAATGCACACGTGATTTGGAGCATTCTATATCTGCCATCGACTGGGACAGGCACCCAGAAAGGTAAGCGCCACAAAACAAACCCCTATTCTGGTTAACAACAAAATTCGACAAACGAGTGGACAGAACTCCCCCAAGAAAACGAACTAACAAGCATGACGTCACACGAGCCGCGCCGCATGTCTGCGCAGCTCCCCGCGCCGGCGATCCCCCGCCCCAGTTCTGAGGCTGGATATCAAAACCGCGAAAAAACCACCGACCGGAGGGCGGGAGGGTGCCGGGGAGCCTCCGGGACTCACCCAGAAATTGGCGTTTCATTACATTCAATGCTGGTTTTCTGGGGGGAGCCCCTACTGCTCCCCGGAGCTACTTCACCAAAGACTACCTAAGAAAACAAGGGGACATACCCGGGAGGCGGTCGGTGAACCACTCTTCAACATGAAGTCGAGACAACAACCCCAAGAACCCCTCCGGAAAGCAGCAGGCACAACATTCGCCAGAAAAAGGGAGAACGGCCGCAGACGAAGAAACCTATGACCACGACCATAGGGGCCAAAAATTACAGCGCCTGAGAAGAGCATGAAGCTCTGCCACACGACCCCCAGAGGCCAATGCCAACATGAAAAGAGAGCCGAGGCAAAGCAAACCTGACCCCAAGGAGCCACAACCACCAGGGAGAAGAAAAACAGGAGAGCACCCTGTCCAAAGACCAGGATGGCACAGGCAGTGCATAAGCAGGCCGGAGGTGAAACAACGCACGAGACAGCCTGCGAAACGGCACAGAAGGAACAGCGATACTGAAAGCTAGCAGCAGAAACCAAGGTGCCAGACCCAGGAACAGCCCCAAGCGCCTCTACATCCTCTGCAAGCCAATCCTATGACAGCCCCAGGAGGGAAAAGAAAACGCAGGACCAAAACCAAAATGCCACAAACGTGCAAGTCAACCGCCACAAGTGCAGCCGACAGGGAAGGAACTTGCATAAGGAGCCGCCCCGCACCAACATCCCGCAGAAAGGCAGGAGCGAAAAAACTCATTAAGAGGAGCAAAATCGCCCCCAGGAAAACGAGTAGCGCCGAGACAACGCGAAGAGAAGAGATATGCACAAAAGAGCAAGAAGGCCAAACACCCAGAAGCTGCCAGGAAGAGGACCCACAAGCCCTAGAAAGGACCGGAGGGAAGCTCAACCGAATGACGACAGACGTACCAGAAAACGGGAAGGAGCAAAACCGTCCCAAACTTTCAAGAACCAAAAGAAGCAAACACAAAGGACGAAGGCACAAAAACCCCGTCGCACCCGAGAATAAAAGTCATGCAGAAACCCCAAGAAGAGGGGAACATGACGGAGAAGGCCCGTCCCGGAAAAAAGGGGCGAAGACCGTAGAAAAGCACCCACCGACAGGACGGAAACAACGGGCACAATGGACAAGGTAACCGAGCCCAGGGAGGGGCTGACGCCCACAAAGCACGTGCGGAGAGGGGGAACGGAAAAAAACCCACACCACCAAACCACAAGCCCCGCCCAGAGAGGTAGAAATACCCCGGCGGGGACCAATGGGGCCTAAGGCCCCTCACGTTAGCCCCACCCCAGCCCTGGGAACCCACCCTGCAGGCCCCGGGGCTGAGCTGTCCCCTCAAAGCCCCAGTGTCAAGAAAAACCCCGGGGCAGCCGTGAAAAACATCAAGGAAGGGAGCCCACTAGGCTCTGGAACTTGAACGAAAACCGGAGGATAGGCGAGGGGCGAGACGAAGACCCCAAGCCATCCCCAGCCAGCACAACGAGGCGAGGACAAGACAGAGAATCCAAGGAACATGGAAAAACCAGGCCCGGCATAGCAAGACCGGCAAGGAAGGAGGGCCCCAGGGGGACCACGGAAGGGCCGAACATAATGCCACAACCAACCCGACACGCAGTCGCAGTACCAAAACCGCAGAAAAACGTCACCACACACCCCGAGGAAGCGACAGAAGATAGATAAATCGTACACAAGTGGCACACAAGGGGACACAGGCGGAAACCGAGCACCCAACTGAGCCACAGGGACGGTAGAAGAAACGTGTGCAGTGTAACAGGCAATCGAAGGAACACATTAGGCAGCCTAACTTGGGCTGACCCCATACACAGCCCCAAGAGCAGAGACGAGAGCACCCATGAAGCACAGAATCAGCTCTACAGGCAAACAACAGGGGAGAGGCGGAACCAAAGAGCCAGAACCCAATCCTGCAAGCACAAGGAGGCGAGCACAAAACACCCTCGACACAGGAAAACGTACCACTGAACAGGCACCCCCACCGTTGCACTGCGGAACAAGGTGGAGGCGGGCCCCGAACTCAAGCAAGGTTAGACAAGCATAGGAGAGGGGCAGAAGTACAGGCAGGAGCCGCCTCGGAAGGGCCAAGAGGCCACCCGCAGACACCCATGAACCGAGGAAGGAAGCAGGTGGAGAGAACAAGAGCTGCCCAGTATGGGCTAATAGCCCTGCAGTAGGCACCTCGGGTGATACGGTCCACGTTCTCAAGGACGTATGTACACCCATTCCTACTTCCAAAAACAAAAACAGTGTCAGGACAAAGGAGACACCAAACCACACCAACTCACCTGCAGAACATAGGCGCTGAAGGGCCATGACGCAAGCTTTCGAGTTCGTAGCCGCCAGAGGCAGCCAGGGCGCCCATGCTGGAGAGGAGGGGAGCGGCGAAGGAGGCTCCCCACCCTAGAACGCAGGGAAAAACCCTGTGACTTCCCCACAGCGGCGCCCCAGAACACCCCCAAAGCAACGGGGCACGGATTGGATGAAGAAAAGAGCGAGAGGCGAAGACCCCCAAAACTGCCCAAGTCTCAGAACCTCTAACCCCGCCCCGATCCCGAAGCCTGCAGATGCGTAGGGGCTGGAAGCAGGAGGGGGAAAAACAAGGGGGGCGTGGAGGAACCAAGGCCGAAGCTACCAAAACCCCCAAGTCTGGGTCCCTACACAAGCGGGGCAGCATCGGGGCGTCCGGGGAAGCGACAAACCTGAGCACGTTGCAACAACCTACCCCGCAACGCGCGAGCTGCCTGCACCCACGGGAATTCATTAGCAGACTGGGTGAATGGAGTCACGAACAAGCAACAAAGCTCGCAGGACTCAAGGGTCGAATGTGTCACCGACCCAACAGGCAGCATGATGGAGGCAAAAACAAGGAGTCACCCTGAGACAAAGGGACAGAGCAACCATCAACTCGCACAAAGCGAGAGAGGACGCAAGGAACTCCACTATCGGACCCGAGAGCCCCCGGGGGGTTTCCCAGGGCCCCTGGGTTTCCCAGGGTCTGCTAAGGGTTATCCCAGGCAGGGCACTGCTAACCGGCGCCCCAAACTACCAAGCAAACTGCTAAAGCTGAACCCACGGGACGTGTCCACTCGTGAGGGCGAAGCAGGGGGTGCCACCATACAAACGAACCTAATATAAGGGGGGGGGGGGAACACAAGGCAGACCCCCCTACCAGGCAAAAACAAATATAAAAGAAAAACCACACAAGTGGACAACGTACCCAGAGGGAACAGAGCAGGCCGCTGTCATAGGTGAAAACTAGCTAAGCAGTACCCTGCGCCCCACCAGTGCTATAACTACCACTTACCCCAAGGTAAACAAGGAAGTAAAACCCCCAAACACTCGGGGCGGCCAAATGTCAAGCAGCGAAAAGCCAACAGAGGTAGACCCAAGGTGACTTGTGGAAGGCAACCCCAAGCCCCAAGGACGGTACTTACAGGGCACTCAGGGAAGGTGACCCTAAGCACATGCAGCCCGAGTACCTGAGAATACTACACCCAGCTCACACGACCACCGTAAGAGCAGCACTGCAAACAAGTCACAGCACTGAGACAAGACCGGAGCTGGAGCCACATGACCGTGCATTATTCCATCAGCCGAGAAACTAGGGCAGGGATCGCCGGCGCGGGGGTCTGGGGCTCCCCCTTCCCCTGGAGGGGGGAGCTCCAGAGCCCCACCCCACTAACAAGCAAGTGACGTCATGCTTGTTAGTTCGTTTTCCTGGGGGAGTTCTGTCCACTCGTTTGTTGAATTTTGTTGTTAACCAGAATAGGGGTTTGTTTTGTGGCGCTTACCTTTCTGGGTGCCTGTCCCAATCGATGGTAGTTATAGAATGCTCTAAATCACATGTGCATTTCTATGGGCCATTGCTCCCCGTGCCTCTCTGAGGGGGGCCAGGTTCTGGCTTGTGGTCCCCGGTAGGCCTAGAACGCCACCCACATCGACTGATGCAAAATAATTAGGGTATCCATATCAGCCATGGATAGCTCCGGGGAGCCGTAGGGGCTCCCCCCAGAAAATTACCCAAATCTTAACTTCGGAAATACCGGAGCCCCAGAAATAACGACCAGGGTACAGCCCCATATAGGCCGTTAACCCTTAACGTGCGCATTACGTCATATGACGTAGTGGACGTTGTTCCAGTCAACTGCGCTTCACGTCATATGATGTGTATGGGTACCGCACACGATTTGAATGTCCCGCGGTGTAGCTGGGGTTCCCATACGCTGCCCAGGGGCTATAGTAAACAGCGGCCATTTTGAAAAAAATTCCCGCTCACGAACCGAAGGCGTGGGAGGCATCAGTTTAGTGAGAGTCACCATGGCGAGCGCACGGTCAAACGCCTCTCGGGCACGCACCACGCAATCCCTCACCCCAGAACAAATAGCCCACGAATTATTCTCCGAAGGTGAAGAAAGTGTGTTTGATGATTCAGACAACGATGAGGATTATACACAGTTGTCGGGTGATAGTAGCAGCAGCAGTGAGGGTGACAATGACCGGCGTGCCATGGCGAGGCCTCTACGCTCACCCATGCCTCCTCGCCCAGTTTCTACCCCAATTCTACCACGACCTCACAGTTCCTGTGGATATTTACTGTTTGAGGGTGACGAGTCAGAGGGAGGTGACTCCTTTTCTGGGTTTAGTGACTCAGATCATAGTTTTATTGAGCCTGTGGCTGGTACCAGTGGTGTAACTGGGCGAGAAATTGTCGCATCAGCAGCGTCTCACCCAGCCAAGTGCCACCGCATGGCACCACATGAGGGACCAATACCCTCGTGTTCATGTGCATCCACCTCATGTGCACCTACCTCACGTGCACCCACCTCAACTGCACCCACCTCACCTGCACCCCCCCCCCCCCTCACGTGCATGTAGCAGCCGTGCTTCTCGCAGACGGTATTCAGCTCCTGGTCGCCGGTACGCATCGCTTCCTCGCCGTCTTTCCTCTGCATCTCGCAGGACGCCTGGTGTACTTGAGTGGAGTGATGGTGACGATTTTATTTCTAATATTCCTCACTTTGACAATAAAGATGTAGGGATTACAAACCTTTTCCCTAATCAAGGTGAGGACATGGCTGAGATGGAATATTTTACAGCATTCTATGATGAAGCACTCATGGAATATATTGTACACCAAATGAACCTGCATGCTGCGTATCTGATTGAGAGGCAAATCACAGAATTTTCACGACTGCAGCGTTGGAAAAATACCACAGTTGCAGAAAGTATGTGTTTTTGGCACTGTTTGTTGATGAAGCACTGTCACAAACATGCAATAAGTGACTATTGGAGCAAGGACCATACAGTGCCAACACCTTTATTCGGGAAATATGTCACGAGACAGGTTTCAGATACTCCTCAGGTGTCTACATTTTGGAAGTGTTCAGGACCGAACAGATAATGATAGACTGTGGCGAGTGAGGCACTACATGAACGAGGTTATTAGAAAATTTAGAGATTTTTACGTACCAGCACAGAAGCTGGTGGTTGATGAATCTCTCGTACTTTTCAAGGGACGTGTTCCATTCAAGCAGTACATTCCCTCAAAACGAAACCGATTTGGCCTGAAATTTTTTGTTCTTTGTGATTGTGAGACAGGATACGTGTTACATGTGATTCTGTACTCGGCTAGTGATGTAGACATTCCCGGTAACGACGAACATGGATTCTCGGGGAGTGTAGTGAAGTCCATCATGGCTCCGTGGATGAACAAGGGACACATTTTATACACAGATAATTACTATACAAGTCCCTTGCTAGCTAGGTTCTTGCTAGAAAATAGAACCGGATTGGTTGGTACAGTCAAGCCACAACGAAGGGAAATGCCTGTGTTTGACAACGACATTGCAGTTGGTGAGTGTCAGAGAAGGAAAAGTGATAACATTCTGTCAGTTCGGTGGAAAGACAAAAAGAGAGGTGAACTTGTTGACAACAATTCATGATGGAACAATGGTGAACAGTGGGAAAGTGAACCATAAAACAAAGGCACCAGTGTATAAGCCAGACTGTGTTTTAGACTATAATATCAACATGCGGTTGATTGATAAATCAGACATGATGATTGGCACTGCAGAGTGTGAGCAGAAAACATGTGGGTGGACAAAAAAAGTGTTCTTCCATCTTGTGGACATGAGCATGCTGAACTGTTTCAACATGTACCTTGTGAGAACTGGACGTAAGCCCACTTTCCGTGCCTTTGTATTTGATGCCGCAATACAGTTATTAGGAAAGTTTGCAAAAGATGTCCCAGGGATTCAGTGGCCCCTCATAAACCCACTGTTGCAGCATGGTGGTACTCCACGCCTCGCTCACACTGAAGCCTTCCTAGCACACAGACTCAAGTATTTGCCACCAGCTGGGAAGCGTGCAATAGCCCAATGTGATTGCTTGGTGTATAAAACAACGACACGTAGAGATCAGAAACGGAAGCTTGTGCAAACATGGTGTGAAACGTGTGGTATCCCATTATGTGCTGTCGACTGCTTCAATGACTACCACAGTCTAGAAAACTTCTAAGTGTGCTTCAAAGTGTGTATAGCGTGTGCGTGTGTGTAAATATGTAAACATATAAGCAGAACATACAATATAATAGACTGTAATGACATATTATATTGCCGTAATTGAAAACATTTGTGCGCGCCTGTGTATACTCAAATATGCAGCAATTATTGATATAAAATATGTTAAAACATTATATGGAACACAATTAGTGAAAAAAAATTGGATAAAATGCGCCTAGACATTGTAAATAAATAGCACGAAAATATATTTGTGGCAACTCTGGCTGCTTGAGGACCGCGCGCAACGCCCCAGGGGCGTGTACTGCATGAGCGAACATGCAGATTGTGACGTCATCGCTCATCTTCTCGGCTCTATTGCAATAGAGCCGAGAACAATAGAATTTTTATTTTATTTTTCCCGTGATCAGTGAACACAACTTAACAACTTAACAGATTAGCAAGAATTATTTTTTTCAAAATTACATGCGCCTGTGGGGACCAAAGGATATTATACCCCGAGCATGTTAAGGGTTAAATCGAGTGGATACTAGTTCAAAATGTTTCTCAGTGAAATTTAGTGTTTTGTGGTGCTTTCATTCTTGTGGTCAGTTTTACCTTAGTAGTAAATTGATTTCTAAATCTTTACATGGTCCCCACCATTTTGAGAAAACAAATTTTCAAATGTTACTTTTTTCCGATGTGTAGAGATAGTTACAGAAGCCTATCACGATGAGCATGGTTATATTAGTTAAGTACAGTACTATTAGCCGAGATGGGTTACCGAGGGGTAACCATACAATGTACATTTTACAATGTATTAGAGGGGGTTACACAATATACATTTAAAAAACCCCAGCGTTGAATGTAATGAAATGCCATTTTCTGGGCGAGAGCCGGAGACTCCCTGGAGCTATACCGGCTAATGTGTATATATTACACCATGGCAACAGTCAATCGAAGAAGTTCTAGGCCTATCGAAGACCAGAGCTAGAACCTGGCCCCCTCAAGAGAGGCACGAGGAACAATGGCCTAAAGACACCCCCGTGTAATTGGAAGCAGTCTTTGTCTGCCATCTACCAGCTCAAGCACCCAGAAGGGTAGGAACTCCTAAACAAACTACTGCTGATTAAATAATTGCAAACCGAAAGCCGAACTAGCAGCAGAACTCCCCAATCAAAACCAAGGAAACAAGTATGACGTCACCACAAACGCCGCGCACCCATCTGCTTAACCCTTCCTCCCCCGGGAGGGGGACGGAGGGGTCCCAGACCTTCGCGCCGGCAACTCTCACCAGTTCAGAGGCCGAGTATCAAAACCGCAAACAAAACGTCGACCGGAGGGAGGGAGGGATGCCGGGGAGCCTCCAGGTCTCACCCAGAAAATGGTGTTTCATTACATTCAACCCTGGTATTTTTTTGTTTTTTTGAGATATATACAAGAGTTGTTACATTCTTGGTATTCTGTGGAGAGCCCCTTCGGCTGCCCGGAGCTACCCTACTCAAATCTCTGAGTATGTTAGATATTAAGTCACTGCACATTCTCTCATGTGTATTATACATATATAAAACGCTAAACTGTAATGCCAATCCTGATCTCAAAAGTTTCATTGAAGGTTGTAACAGATCCCATGAGCACCACACCAGAAATAAATTCAGTTTTGATATTCCTAGAGTACGACTTAATCAAACTAGAAATGCTCTACAAATCAAGGGACCCAGAATGTGGAATGACCTTCCCAACCATGTTAAAGACTGTACCTCCCTCAACCAGTTTAAGATAAAAACGAAGCACTACCTAATAAATTACCTGTAACCTACCTTACCCCCCTATTGTCAACCCATGTCTGTTTTCTTAAACAACACTGTTTGTTCGACCTAATTGTATTTGTGCTGCGTTTTTCAGCCATATTTACTCCTTTTTTATCTTTATTTTTATTTGTTCTCAACACATTTTATTCTTTATACTCAATTAGTATTAAGTTTTAGTCATTAATGTTTTTCCTGCCCGAAACGCTTTGCGTAATAGTGGCTTTAGGCATTGTATGTACTAGCTACATCTATAAATCGATCAAATTATGTAAAATCTCTTGTATGTATGTACCTTACCTGAATAAACATTTTATTTTATTTTTTATTTTTATTTTACCTAACCAAAGAAAAAGGAAAGAGGGGACTTACACGGGAGGTGGTCGTCACTCGCTCCTCAACTCAAAGTCGAGACAAATGGCTGCAACCTGCGACCCTAGGCTACACACGCCCGAGAAGGCCCAGGAACATTAACAAGATACTGTGCGGCCAGGACCCTGTTCGACCTGCAAAAGCCCCGTGTCCGAATATCAGCCCAGGACATATTCCCAAAAACAGCAGCTAAAGCCGCGAACTTACGAACGTCATGGGCACGGGAATAGACCACAGGCTGGCTGGACCGAATAATCCTGCGGACGACCTGGGAGACCTGCGCCCTGGAACAGGGAATTAGGAAGGGAAACCGGGTTCACCCAAAGCGCGACCCCTGCCACGGAGGACGTGGAGCGCAGATAACGATGAAGAGCCGCAACCAGACACAAAACATGATGCACCCCTGGCCGAACCAACCAAGCATCAACAACCCAAGGACCCCTTCGGAAAGCAGCAGACTCATTCTTTGCCAGAAAAGAAGAAGGCTGCAAACGAACGAAACGACCACCAGGACCAAAAGAGCAGAAACCCCTTCGCCGGAGGAGAGCACGAAGCTTCCCGACCCGGCCCCAGAGGCCAATGCCAACAAGAAAAGAGCCTTAGAAAAACAGTCCTGAACCGAGGGGGCCACCAGAAACCGAGGAGAAGAGAGAAAAGAGGGCACCTGGTTCAATGATCAGGACGGCTCAACAGCGCATGAGCAGGCCGGAGGTGAAAAAATGCCCAAGAAAGCTTGCACAGCGAAGTTCAGGCTTCCGCACAGCTGCTCTAGCAACCGACGTGTGACCGGGTACCCTCCAAAAACAGCCGGACGCGGGACCGCAGCCGTAACAGTGTCGCAGACGGAGAGACAAGGAAGCGGTCCGAGAGTCGCACACAAGACTTAGCCTAGTTCGAATCTGAGAGGGAACCAAATAGGACTTCCTCCAGTTCACCAAGAATCTGAACTAGGCGAGCTGGGAAATTACCAAATTCCTGGCAAGCAGACACGCGGACTGGCTGGGAGCCCATATCAGCCAGTCGACGAGGTAAGCCAGACTCTGAACCCCTAACAGATGCAAGTGGGCGACCACGACCCGGGTAAGGCGTGTAAACACTCAAGGTGCCAGATTCAAGCCAAATAGAAGGCACCGAAAGCGGTAAACTTGTCGCCCCACAGCAAAACCGAGCCAGTCCCTGAACCCCGGATGAATTGGGATGAGCCAATACACGTCCTGGAGGTCCAGAGACACCACCCAGGCACCCGGCGCTAAAAGCAGCCAGACCTGAGATAGAGCGGTCATCCGAAAGGAGGGATAAAAGACCCAAGGATTCAGATGAGACAAGTCCAGTTTGAATCGCAGATCCGCACAGTCACGTTTCGGAAGTGAAAACAGGCGGGAAACCCACCTGCGGGATGTTGTTGTTTCGACCACACCCAAGCGAACCCACTCCCGGATGACCTGACAGAGCACAGGAGAAGAGGCCTGCCCTACCAACCCCGACCCTCCCGAAAGAGGAATGACCCAACGCCACCGCAGGCTGGAGGAAACGACCCGAAATGCCCATGAATCGTGGGACCAGGTGAGAGCTAATAGTGTGAGCCTCCCCCCTATCGCCCCGTCAACGGGGCGACCGGGGCTACTCGCGAAAGGATTAACGACCCCTACGAGAGCCTGACCGATGCTCAGAGCGATCACTGCGCTGACCAGATGCCGACGGCTCCAGAGGAGGTGCTGGCCCTGAATCTGGCACTACTGGCTTACGACGACAGAAGGAACCCCGGGACCTGGCACAACCCTTCCAGCCAGGACCACCACGGCCCTCCCGGAGAACCAACAAGTCCGACAGACCGGCAACTAGATGAAGCCGCTTGCAGAAAATGCACCACTGCAGACTCTACAAACAGCAACGGACAAAAAGGGGACGAAAATCTAAGAGCCGGGGCCCAAGCTGATTCTAATGAGTGGACGAGCACCGCCTGACGGCATGTGAGATGAGAAGCAAAGAACAGGGACACCGCCTCCCTCAGAATTGGTGCAAAGAATTTCATCAAGGCAACTGACGACCGAGCTGCCGAAGCAAACACACCGGACATCAGCCCAGATCCCAGTTCCTGCGCATCCTCACCGAGTCAGTCCGAAGACAGCTCCAGCAGAGAAAAGAAACGCAAGACCAAAGCCAAATGCCCATGGGCGCGCAAATCCTCGGCCACCAGGGATGCCGAAAGGGAGGGAATCTGCGCGTGAAGCTGAATCTGACCGACATCACAAAAAAATGCGGGGGCGAACAAGCACACATTGAGGTGCTCAAATTCGCCCCCTAGGTAAACCTGAACAACCGTAGTCACTTTCCGCCATTTAAGCGCACAGGTCCAACAGAACGAGTGCCACGCCCTAAACGAAAAGAAAGGGCAGTCTGCCAGCCAGGAAGACTCCAGCACCTCGTAACGCATCCAGAAGGAAAACGAAGAGCCAAACTCGAAAGAAGAAGGATCCATTACCGAGGCGTAATACGGGTCTTGCAAGAGGCAAGCCGCAAGGGCTTCCCGCGCCACCTTCGATGTGATGCGGGAAGCTGAAAACCTCTGGAAGGAGGGAATCGAGTAACCCAAGGGAACCCGGAACTGAACCCGGGAGGAGTCGCACCCTCATCAAACTCGTACAGGGATGGGGGGGGGGGAGATAGGAAACCCCCTCCCCCTGTAACAACAAGCCCTGCGCCGAGGGTACAACACCCAAGCGGGGTCAAACGGGGCCCAAGTATCCCAAATCAACTCCTCCCCAGCCCCGGGAACCTTGACGTCAGGACCCAGGGCCGAGCTGTCCTCCAAACCCTCTGCCTCGAGAGAAAAGGCAGAGTCCGCCGGAAAAGCCAGGATGAAGGGGGCCCGCTGGCATGGCCCAAGGGCTCCAGCAGGAGGAACAGGCTTGAATGCCTCTGCTGCCGATCCGGAAGGGGCATTTCCCAAAGCCGCCCAAGACTCACCATCAGACAAACCCTCCCCCAACTCTGAAACCCTCTGACGTTTGGGAGCTGGAAGCAGGGGAGGGGGGGGGGGGGGTGGAAGAGCAGGATGAACCACAGCAGGGAAAGGACTAGGGGGAGCAGATGAAACCAAAGTCGAAGAGACTAACATCCCCCAAGTCCGGATCCCTATAACCAAAATGGGGCAGCTGCGGGGAATCCGGAAAGGCAACCAACCTTGCGTGTTGCAGAACCCTAATTAAACCTCTCTTGAATACTGTGAGGGGTGGACATAACTGGCCGACCCCTCACAATATTCAAGAGAGAACTGGATAAGCACCTCCAAAGGATACCTGATCAACCAGGCTGTGACTCATACGTCAGGCTGCGAGCAGCCGCGTCCAACAGCCTGGTTGATCAGTCCGGCAACCAGGAGGCCTGGTCGATGACTGGGCCGCGGGGACGCTAAGCCCTGGAAGCACCTCAAGGCAACCTCAAGGTAAGGTTGCATGCAACGCTGAAGCTGCTTGAACCCTAATAACAATCTCAGTGGACTGGGCGAATTGGAGTACAAACAAGGAACACCACACGCAGGACTCCGGATCAAAGGTGTCATTGACCCAACAAGCAGCATGGCGGAGACAAAGACGGTGAGTGTCACCCTGAGTCAAGGGGATAGAGCAACCTTCAAACTCGCACAAGGCGAGGTGGGACTCTGGGGTCTCTTCCATCGAACCACTGAGCCCCCAAGGGGGTTTTCAGGGCCCTTAGGCTAACTGCTAAGGGAAGCCAAGGCAAGGTACTGCTAACTTGCTATCTCAGAGCTACCAAGCAAACAAACTAAAAGATGAACTCCTACGACCTGTGCAAGCATGGGGACCTAGTGGAGGGCCACCATAATCATACAAGTGGTCCTACCGCCACACCTGGCAGACCCCCGGCAGGCAAAACAAAACAAAAAAAATAAAAGAAAAACCCTGCAAGAGCACAACGTCTCCAGGTAAACAGAACCGGTGGCTATGCGTATATCAGAACAGCTGCACAGTCCCTTGCGCCCCCTGCCAGTGACAAAACTACCTCCTACCCAAGGGTAAACAGGAGCAAGAACCACCCCAGCAGAACCCCCCAAGGGCGGGCAATCACTGAGCAGCAACAGAACCACGTGGAGGTAGTTTCCGAACGGCTCAGGGAAAATAATCCTGAAGCTGCAAGGGCAGTACTTACAGGGCACTTAGGGAAGGCGGCCCTAGGTGCATGCAGCCCCAGTATTCTTGTGTTCTTCCTGGCATGCACGATACCAAAAATGAACACCACCACCGCACTGCAGCACTGCTCAAAGGATGGAGCCAGAGTCGATCGACCGTTTGCCCTCAACAGCCTCTGAACTGGAACAGAGTTGCCGGTGCGGAGGTCTGGGACCTCTCCGTTCCCCTCCCGGGGAAGGGTGGTGCAGATGGATGCACGGCGTTTGTGGTGACGTCATACTTGTTTCCTTGGTTTTGATTGGGGAGTTCTGCTGCTAGTTCGGCTTTCGGTTTGCAATTATGTAATCAGCAGTAGTTTGTTTTGGAGTTCCTACCTTTCTGGGTGCTTGAGCTGGTAGATGGCAGACAAAGACTGCTTCCAATTACACGGGGGTGTCTTTAGGCAATTGCTCCTCGTGCCTCTCTTGAGGGGGCCAGGTTCTGGCTCTAGTCCCTTTGACTGACTGTTGCCACGGTCTAATATATATACACATCAGCCTGGTATAGCTCTGGGAAGCCGAAGGGGCTCTCCACAGAGAAGACACTAATAATAACATTTGTAAGTATAATACTGTGTATAATTCAATAAATCAAAACTATGAACTAGTATACTGTGCATAGGGTCCACATCTATAATTATAGTACAGTGACACCTCAGCTTACGCATGCCCCTCTTTACAAACTTTTCGCGTTACGAGCCCAATTTATTCATAAAATCCGAATCGGGTTACGAACTCTGCTTCGGGTAACGTAGCTTGTTGATACATGCATGGCCGACCTAGTGCACGGTGGCACGGCGACTGCGCCTCAGTTTACCAGTGCCTCCCGCCTAGTGACAATCGCGCCTGAATTATTTGTAAATCATCTCAGTGTTTTTTTAATTTTTTGGTATTTGAACATAAAAAAACAGTAATTATTATATATCTCGCCATGGGTCCCAAAAAACCAGCGTTGAATGTAATGAAAAGCCATTTTCTGGGCGAGTCCCGGAGACTCCTCGGAGCTATCCAGGCTGAATAGATATGTATATCTTTCTGGCATCAGTCAATGCATGGAGTTCTTGTCTACCAAGGACCCCGTGCCAGAACCTGGCCCCCTCTAGAGAGGCACGAGCAGCAATGGCCTATAGAGACCCCCCCTGTGGTTGGGAGCATTCTATGTCTGCCATCGACCGGGATAGGCACCCAAAAAGGTAGGCGTCCCAAAACAAACCCCTATTCTGGTAAAATTATTGCGTCCGAAGGCCGAACAGATGGACAAAACCCCCAAACTAAAATTAGCAAACAAGCATGACATCATCATGTCGCCATGCCACTGTCTGTGCAAACCCCCCTCTCCCTGGGAGGAGGAAGGGGAAGCCCCAAATCCATCTGCCGGCAACGCAACCCACAGTTCTTAGGCTGGATGTCAAACGGCTCGAAAAACACCGCTGACCGGAAGGAGAGAGGGATGCATGGAAGCCTCCAAGACCCACCCAGAAAATGGCGTTTCATTACATTCAATGCAGGTTTTCTGGGGGGAGCCCTGTTGGCTACCCGGAGCTAACTACCCAAAGATAAAGAAAAACAGGGACTTACCCGGGAGGTGGTTTGTCCTCACTCCTCAACGCAAAGTCGAGACAATTGGCTGCAACCACTGACCCAATGCAACGCAGGCCCTACCTAGCCCAGGAACATTCACCAGGTAGCTAGTAAGCAGCCAGGACCCTGTTCAATCTTCAAAAACCCAGCGCCCGAATGTCAAACCAAGACATGGAACCAAAGACGGCACCCAAAGCAGCAAACTTACGCACGTTGTGGGCACGCGATAAACCGCAGGCTGGCTAGACTTAATAACCCTGCGGACAACCCGAGATACCCGCGCCCGGGAACATGAAAGAAGGGAAACCGGGTCAACCTAAAGCACATCCCCGGCCACCGAAACAGTGGTGCTTAAATAATGGCGGAGAGCCACAACGGGACACAACACATGATGCAACCCTGGCCTGACCAACCAAGCATCAACAACCCAAGACCCCATCCGAAATGCAGCAGTCTCATTCTTCGCCAGAAAAGAAGGAGACGACTGCAACCGAAACAACCACCAGGACCGGAGGAGCAGAAACCCCTGCACCGGAGGAGAGCATGAAGCTCCGCGATCCGACCCCCAGAGGCCAATGCCAACAGGAAAAAGAGCCTTAGAAGCCAATCCCGAACGGAAGGGGCCACAGCAACCAAGGAGAAGAGAGAAACGAGAGCACCCGGTCTAAAAATCAGGATGGCTCAGGAGGCGCATGAGCAGGCCGGAGGTGAAACAACGCCCAAGAAAGCTTGCAGAACGGGGTAGAAGTAACATCAACACCGAAACGACTCCGCCAGTGTCGCACGATACGAGGCGATAGTAGCGTATAACCTAGATTCAACTCACTATATAGGACTAACCCCGGTGCATTGGAGCATTGGATTCATTGGATTCGTTGCAGGAGGTGACCTTCAAGACGCATTTGTGTCAATGTCTTTTCTGTGGGGAGCCCCTACGGCTCCCTGGAGCTTATTGGGCTAATGTATGTTATATTAGACCGGGACATTAGCTAAGGAGTTCAGACCTACCAGGGACCAGCGCCAGAGCCTGGCCCCTTCAGAAAGGTTTCAGGGAGCAATGGCCCTGGAAAACCCCCTTGTGGTTGGGGTTTTCCTTATCTGCCATCGACCGGGGTTAGGCACCCAGAAAGGTAGGCATAACAAACAAACCCCACATGGTAAAAAACTAAAACAAAAAAACGAAGAGGTAGAAACTCCCTACAATCCCAAGGAAACAAGCAAACAAGGCTTGCTGCAAACCTGCTTGCAGCATTTTGTATTTCTGTGCCACGAATTGTCACGCCAGCTGTGCGGTGCTGAGCAAACCACTTGTACACAACCTCATCCAACTGTACATGCGTCGAAGTTTTCAAAGTGTTTCTACCACACCCTCTGCTAGTGCTTGCACCTTCACTCTCACTGGTTGAAATGTATTTCAGATATTGATCTTTCTGGGGAGAGCCCCGTCGGCTCCCTGGAGCTATCCCAGGCTGATATGCTAGTGTCAGACTTTGGCATCAGTCATGTGTATGGAGGTCTTAGGCCTACCGGGGACCATGGCCAGAACCAGGCCCCCTCAGAGAGGCAAGGAGAGCAATGGCCTATAGAAACCCCCATGTGGTTGGAAGCATTCTATGTCTGCCATCGACCGGATCTTACCCAGAGAGGTAAGTGCCCCAAAACAAACCCCTATTCTGGTTAAAATTGCTACCAAAAGCCGAACTAGTGGATAGAACTCCCCGACAGAAAATGAGGAAACTAGTATGATGTCACACGTTGCCGCGCCGTTGTCTGCGCAGCTCCCCCCTCCCCGGGAGGGGGAAGGGGTCGCCCCAGACCCTTCACGCCGGCGACCCACATCTCAGTTCTTGAGGCTGATGCTGTAGGCGAAGGTTGTGTGCTCTGGTGCCAGTGTCGCTACAGCACTGTGCTTCGTGTGTGGTGTTTGTTTTCTGTGGGTGCGAGAGCCAGGAGTTATCTTCAGTACTCGGGCTGCATGCACCTAGGGCTGCCTTCCTTAGGTGCCCTGTAAGTACTGCCCTTGGGGCTTGGGGCCACCTTCCACAGGCTCCTCGGGACCTGCCTCTGCTGGTCTGTTCTACCGTTCGGTTTTTCGGCCGCCTGTTGGGCTCTTGGGTGTTCTGTTCTCCCTTGTTACCTGTAGGCAGGAGGCAGTTTACACTGGTAGGGGTGCAGGGTGCTGCGCAGCTTTGTATTCCCGACACAGCGGCCAGCTCTGTTCCTTGGGGTTCACTGTCCTCTTGCGGGGTTTTCTTTTTCCTTTTGTTTTTGCCTTGTGGGAAGGGGGGTTCTGCCCTATTTTTTCCACTGGTGTTTGCCCTTACGTGGTTCTCCTTGGTGGCGCCCCCTGGTAGGTCTCCGTGAGTGTACACGTCCCTGGGTTTCATTTATAGAGGTTTGCTTGGTAGTTTTGGGTGCCGGTTAGCTGCACCCTGTCTGGGACTACCTGAGCGCGAGTCCTCTTAAAGTAAACGCTCAGGACCCTGGGAATCCCTTAGGGGGTGCGTGGGTCTGATGGATGTGACCCCGGAGTCCCTGTTTGCTGTGTGCGAGTTTGAGGGTTGCTCGGTCCCCTTGTCTTGGGGGTGACCCTCATTGTTTTTGCCTCCGCCACGCTGCCTGTTGGGTCGGTGATACTTTCGACCCCGAGTCTTGTGAGTGTTGCTGCTTGGTTGTGACTCAATTTACCCAATCCTCTGATGATTCTATTCGGGTACAGGCAGCGCGTGCGTTGCAAACTAGGTTTCGTCTGTTGCTCACCCGGATGCCCCAGGGCTGCCCCGCTTTGCTTTTCGAGACCCGGACTTGGGGGGTGGGGGTCGCTTCGATCCTGGTTCAGTCCGCACCTCCTCATCCTTCCCCTCCTGTTGTTCGTTCTGGTACCCCATCCCCCCTGCTTCCAGCCCCCAAAACGTCTGAGGTTTCGGAGTCGGAGCTTTGGTTACTTGATCTCAAGACTTGGGCAGCTTCAGGGGGATGCCCCTTCCGGAGGGGGGGGGGGGGGAGCGGTGGAGGCTTTCGAGTCTTGTCTCCTGGCCGAAGCTTCTGGGTCTTACCAGTGGGCCCCTTTTCTTCCGGCTTCTACAGCTGCTTCATCTTTGTCTTGTGGGGTCGGTGCTTGGGAAGAGGACTCGGGCCCCGGGTTCTGCTGTGAAGGACCTCGAGGCTGAGGAGGGGCTGACTTGGGGCCTTGGGCCCCACTGGACCCCGCCTGGGTTTTTCTTCCCTCTGAGCGGGGATTGTTGTTACAAGGAGTGGGGTTTTCTTTTCCCCCCTCTGCGTACAAGTTGCATTTGGTGTCGGCCCCTCCCCAGGTTCAGTTTAGTGTTCCCCCGGGTGCGTCGGTTCCGTCTTTCCGGAGGTTTTTGGCTTATCGCATCCAACCTGGTGTGGTGCGGGTGGCCCTTGCAGCGTACCTCCTGCGTGAGCCGGATTATGCCTTGGAAATGGATCCGTCCGAATTCAAGTTTGGGACTTTGTTCCCTTTCTGGCTCCATTACGAGGTTCCGGAGTCTTCCTGGCTAGTGGACTGCCCCTTGTTTGTTTTGGATTCCTGGCATTCCTTCTGTCGTTCCCGCACGCTGGAGTGGTGGGAAGCTTCCATGGTGATTCAGGTTTTCCTGGGGGGCGATCTTGAGTACTTGAATGAGTGTTTGTTTGCCCCTGCCCTTACCCGTGATGTGGGCGTTGTTCAGCTCCATGTGCAGGTTCCCTCCCTTTCGGCAGCACTCGTGGCGGAGGACTTGCGCGCCCGGGGCCTTTTGGGTTCGGCCTTGTGGTACTTTTCTCTCCTGGAGCTGTCCTCGGATTGGCTAGTGGAGGATGTGAGGGCACTTGGATCCGTCCCGGGGTCCAGCGCCTTGTCCTCGGCTGCCATGTTGAAGCTTTTCGTGCCGATTTTGCGGGATGTGGCTTCCCTGTTTTATGCTTCCCGTCTTGCTTACTAAGCCTACTAATTCCACTGACGTTAATGAGATAATCCTTTCCCTTAAAGCCAAGTCTAGTGCCTTTGAGGAGATACCAACCTTAATTTACAAAAAAGCCTCCAGATCTTTAGCCCCTGCTATTGCATTGCTCTTCAACAAGTCACTTGAACTCCAAACCTTTCCAGATATGCTAAAAAAAGCGAGAGTAACCCCTGTCCACAAATGTGGTGATCTCACAGACGTTAACAACTACAGACCTATATCAATCCTGCCTAACTTGTCAAAAATATTTGAAAAACTAATCTACAAGCAGCTTTACTCTTATCTAGCCAAACACAATATACTTAGCTCTTGTCAATATGGCTTCAGACCCAAAAAAAGTACTAACGATGCACTTATTAGTATGATTAACTTGATTCATGCAGCTCTTGATAAAAATGAGTACCATGTTGGGTTATTTGTGGACCTGCGGAAGGCTTTTGACACTGTCAACCACCAAAACCTTCCTCTTAAATTACATCATTATGGAGACAGAGGACACTCCCTGCAATACCTCAAGTCTTACCTAACTGACAGGCTCCAGTATGTTTCTGTGAATAATTCAATTTCTCCCACCCTACCCATCAACATTGGTGTTCCTCAGGGCAGCATACTTGGCCCTCTCCTCTTTCTCATCTACATTAATGACCTTCCAAATGCCTCCCAACACCTCAAACCAATTCACAATTGACAATAGAGGGGTAAGGTAGGTTACAGGGAATTTATTAGGTAGTGCTTCGTTTTTATCTTAAACTGGTTGAGAGAGGTACAGTCTTTAACATGGTTGGGAAGGTCATTCCACATTCTGGGTCCCTTGATTTGTAGAGCATTTCTAGTTTGGTTAAGTCACACTCTTGGAATATCAAATAGGTATTTGTTTCTGGTGTGATGCCCATGAGTTCTATTACAACCTTCTAGGAAGCTTCTAAGGTCAGGATTGACATTACAGTTCAGAGTTTTAGATATAAAGAGTACACATGAGAGGATGTGCAGTATATTGTGTTTGGCTAGATACGAGTAAAGCGGCTTGTAGATTAGTTTTTCAAATATTTTTAACAAGTTTGACAGAATTGATATAGGTCTGAAGTTGTTGACATCAGTGAGATCACCACATTTATGGACTGGGGTTACTCTCGCTTTTTTTAGAATATCAGGAAAGGTTTGGAGTTCAAGTGATTTGTTGAAGAGCAATGCAATGGTAGGAGCTAAAAATCTGGAGGCGTTTTTGTAAATTAGAGTTGGGGTCTCTGCAAGGGCACTAGACTGTTTTAATGGAAAGGATTATCTCATTAACATCAGAGGAATTAGCAGGCGTTAGGTACAGAGACTGTGGATAGTTACCTGTAAGGTAGTCCTGAACATTAGTACGGGAGGATGGAATATCATTAACAAGGGATGACCCACTGGATGAGAAGAACCTATTGAATTCAATAGCAGTATCAGAGGCTGAAAGCAAATCATCGTTATTGGACAGAGTATTGGTTTATTATTTAAAATCTTTTTTGATCCCAATATTTGTGAAATAGTGCTCCATGTTTTCTTCATGTCACCTTTTATTTGGGTAAATTTTTGGAGACGATTCCTAACCTATACTTCTTCTCAAGGTCATGTGTTTTATTAATAGATTTAAGTATCCCCTTTGTAAGCCATGGCAGTAGAGGATGTCCCTTCCTAATTAAGAAAATGTGTGAAGTATGGGAAGAACTGCAAAGTTTTGTTGAAAAACATACCCAGATAAAACTGTAGCAGGCTGTTCCAATGACTTAAATGACAATGTGATGTCTCACTACAGACGAGTGTTAAAATGTAGGGAAAAACAAGTGTCTTGAGACAGATTCTTAGTAAGACAGCAAGCAGTGAGCCACAACCAGGTCCTAGTGGTACTCCTGCAAAACGTAGGAGAGAGTGTACCCCAGAGAAGTCATCACTGCCTGATGTTATAATGGAAGGGGACTCCCCTTCCAAACACTAACACCTCTCCTGCTCCCCCCCCCTTCCTCATCATCTTCCATATACCAACAAGAGTCATCAATAAAGGTAAGCAATAACTTGTACATACTTTAGTACTAAAGATTTGGGTAAATTAAGTATAAAATTCATTTTGAAGTTAATATTTTTGGGAGTGTGGAACGAATTAATTAAATTTACATTATTTCTTATGGGAAAATTCGCTTCGGTTTACAAATTTTCGGGTAATGATAATTCTACCTTATCAAGGTAATAAAGTAATCAGATTATGTAAGGAAATAGTTTGCATGCCAATTCAAATCTTGGCTGGTAGAAAACACAATGGAATTGGTAGAAACACTATCAAGAGAAAAAATGAGAGTCGCCTGTATTATCTGTTGACGTGATACGAAATTAATCAGACACTTACTTTTAAATGGGACTCTAGTAACATTTTTTGAGCAGAGTCGTCATATTTGGTAATGTCAGCCTGAGTCTTCTCATACTCTTCCACACTCAAAATATACATGAGCTTAAAAGCTGCCACTTTGTAGCCTTCATTTTGAAGTGGATTGATATCAGTTCCCTTTTCTTTCTTCTCTTCTTGATAAATGTGATCCATTAACTTTTCTATTTGATCGTCTCCATCTAACATAATTTGTTCAAATGCCATATCTGAACCTATAAATATACAATATACAGTAATGGTACATATAACAGCAGCTTATAAGATAAAATGCAAAAATGATTTTAATCATTAATATTAATATTCATAAAATGTGAATACATGTACATAAGAACCTAATATAGAGGTACAGTACAACCTCGATTCAACGCACTATATGGGACCAACCCCAGTTCGTTGGAGCGTTGGATTTGTTGCAAGAGGTGACCTTCAGGAGGCGTTTGTGTCAGTGTTTTTTTTTTCTTGTACACAATAAAAATGCATTGTCATATTACATACTCTACCTATATATTACTTCTCTACTAAAAAATACTGTAATTCATAAATTTACCTTGTTGTTGAAATTATGTCCATCTTGAAGTTTCGTGAAGTTGTGAATGCTCTACATTAAATACGTACTGCAGTGCATTATGCCGTTAGCACTGTGTTGATTAGAAGTAGTTCTGCTGTATGTTGAGTACTACAATACAGTTTATGAAAACTATTGTACACTAAAATTACTGCAACTTTAATTTTAACACTGTGTACACACTTAAATTTAACACTTGTTCTAACTGTTCATGCTGCACACGATGTTTTTAGATGTTTGCATCAGCTTTGCTGGCGCTCGCTGCTGCTGTGGGTTCAGCTGCTGCTGAGCTGGTGCTGGCTGCTGTTGTACCAGTGCTGGATACAACTGTGCTCGTGCTGGGTTCGGCTGTTCTTGTGCTGGGTTCGGCTGCTCTCGTGCTGGGTATGGCTGTTCTCGTGCTTGGTGCGGCTGTTCTTGTGCTGGGTTCGGCTGTTCTCGTGCTTGGTACGGCTGTTCTCGTGCTGGGTACGGCTGTTCTCGTGCTGGGTACGGCTGTTCTCGAGCTGGGTACGGCTGTTCTCGTGCTGGTTGATTTTCTGCTACTAGTTCTTGCAAAATATTGCTTCATTTTTGGCATTAATAAGGCACTATTAGTAAGCCCCTGAGACATTTTGTTTTATAACCAAAGAGCTGTAGTAAAAAACCAGCGTTGAATGTAATGAAACGCCATTTTCTGGGTGAGTCCCGGAGGCTCCCCGGAGCTATCCCAGGCTGATATGCTAATGTCAGACTTTGGCATCAGTCATGTGTATGGAGTTCTTAGGCCTACCGGGGACCACGGCCAGAACCGGGCCCCCTCAGAGAGGCAAGGGGAGCAATGGCCTATAGAAGCCCCCGTGTAGTTGGAAGCATTCTATGTCTGCCATCGACCGGAACAGGCACCCAGAAAGGTAAGCGCCCCAAAACAAACCCCTATTCTGGTTAAAATTGCTACCTAAAACCGAACTAGTGGATAGAACTCCCCAACCGAAAACAAGCAAACTAGTGTGACGTCACACACTGCCGCGCCGCTGTCTGCGCAGCTCCCCCCTCCCCGGGAGGGGGAAGGGGGAGCCCCAGACCCCCCGCGCCGGCTACCCACACCTCAGTTCTTGAGGCTGGATGTCAAAAACGCGAAAAACCGCCGACCGGAGGGAGGGAGGGATGCCGGGGAGCCTCCGGGACTCACCCAGAAAATGGCGTTTCATTACATTCAACGCTGGTTTTCTGGGGGGAGCCCCGTCGGCTCCCCGGAGCTAACTACCCACAGACAGAAAAAGAGGGACTTACCCGGGAGGCGGTCGTCGCTCACCCCTCAACTCGAAGCCGAGACAACTGGCCGCAACCGCCGACCTAAAGCAACACAGGCCCGACGAGGCCCAGGGACATTCACAAAGTAACGAGCAGCCAGGACCCTGTTCGACCGCCAAAATCCCCGCGCCCGAATATCAGACCAAGACATATTCCCAAAGACGGCAGCAAGAGCCGCGAACTTACGAACGTCATGGGCACGGGGATAGACCGCAGGCTGGCTGGACCTAATAACCCTGCGGACGACCTGAGAGACCCGAACCCGCGAACAGGGAAGAAGGGAAACTGGATCAACCCACAGCGCGTCCCCGGACACAGAAGCTGTGGCGCACAAATAACGGCGAAGCGCCGCAACCGGACACAAAACATGATGCACCCCCGGCCTGACCAACCAAGCATCAACCACCCATGGACCCCTCCGGAACGCAGCAGTCTCATTCTTTGCCAGAAAAGAAGGAGTCGGCTGCAAACCAACAAAACTATCACCACGACCAAAAGAGCAGAAACCCCTGCGCCGGAGGAGAGCATGAAGCTCCCCTACTCGACCCCCAGAGGCCAAAGCCAACAAGAAAAGGGCCTTGGAAAAACAATCCTGGACCGAAGGGGCCACAACGAAACGAGGAGATGAAAGGAAAGCGAGCACTCTGTCCAAAGACCAGGACGGCTCAGGCGACGCATGAGCAGGCCGGAGGTGAAACAATGCACGAGACAGCTTGCGAAACGGCGCAGACGTAACATCGATACAGAAAGCAAGCTGAAGCGGCTCCGCCAGCGCCGCACGATACGAAGCGACAGTGTTAGGCATAAGATGACGGTCCTGAAACAACCACGAGAGGAAGGACAAGACCACCCGAACAGACAAGGAGCTAACACGACGAAGATGCAAAAAGAAACGGAAGGACCGCCAGGAAACTTCATACTGCCGCCGAGAAGAAGCCCTCAGGTGGGACACCAACAAGGAGGCCACCTGATCACCATAGAGATGATGATAGACTCGAGTCAAAAAAACCATACGCGAAGACTCGAGGAGAAGATCGAACCAGCTACATGACGTACCGGCCCGATCTGCTGAAAGAGGCGGAGCCGCGGGAAAACCCTCGGGTTCGGACACCGAGCAACCAGCGCCTGAAACCAAGGCTGGGCCGGCCAGTAAGGGGCCAGAAGGACAACTCTCCCCCGGTAAGTCTCTAAGCGAGTCAGGACCTGGAGCAACAGCCGAACCGGGGGAAAGTTGGTACAGGAACCCCCACCTCGACCAGTCGAGCCGAAAGGCATCGACCCCGACGGCCTCGCAATCGGGGAAGGGCGCCGCATAAACGGGAAGACGCCACGACCACGCCGACGCGAAGAGGTCCACCTCGGGGCGCCCGAACGTCTGGCAAAGCCAACGGAAGGACTCGTCGTCGACCGTCCACTCCGTGGAGAGGGGAACGAAGCGAGACAGGGCGTCGGCCAAGACATTGGACACGCCCCGTACGTGAACCGCCAGGAGGGCCAAACCCCGAGAACTCAGCAGACGAGTCACCCGAAGCGACCAACCCCAAAGAGACAAGGACCGCATCGAACCCCCTCGGTTCAGGCAATGAACCACCGGAGAGCAGTCCGAATGGAGCCGAATCGTCGATCCGCGGGCCACCCGAATCCTCCCCAGAGCAAACCACACTGCCGCGAACTCCCGCACCGTACTGTGAGCTCGACGGAAGGACGGATCCCAACGCCCCTGGCCGGCCTGGTGAGCACTGGTCACAAAACCCCAGCCGAGAGACGCATCCGTGTACACATCGAGCGAGGGCTCGGGTAGGCGCCAAGGCACTGAACCCCGAAAAACCCGAAGAGGAAGCCGGTGACGCAGCAACCGACGCAAGTCCCCCGGGGGTCGAACTCTGCGATCGCGAGAGAGGCGGAAGGGGGAACCCCGAAGGAACCAGAACAGCCGTCGAAGCCAAACCCGACCCGGCGGGTAGACCACCATCGCGAAGTTCAGGCTCCCGCACAGCCCCTCGAGCAACCGCCGGGTGACCCGAGGGCCCTCCAGAAACAGACGAAGGCGGGACCGCAGCCGCAGGAGAGACTCCGGAGGGAGAGACAAGGAGGCGGTTCGAGAGTCCCACACGAGACCCAGCCAAGTCCGAACCTGAGAGGGAACCAGATGGGACTTCCTCCAGTTCACCAAGAACCCGAACCCGGCGAGCTGGGAAAGAACCAAATCCCTGGCTAGCAAGCAAGCTGACTGGCTGGGAGCCCAAACCAGCCAGTCGTCGAGGTAGGCCAACACTCGAACACCTAGGAGACGCAAACGAGCCACCACAACCCGTGTAAGGCGTGTGAACACGCGAGGTGCCAGGTTCAACCCGAACGGGAGACAACGAAAGCGGTAACTCAGACGCCCCACTACAAAACCGAGCCAGTCCCTGAACCGCGGATGAATCGGGACATGCCAATAAGCGTCTCGGAGGTCCAGGGACACCATCCAAGCTCCCGGCTCCAAGAGGAGCCGAACCTGAGACAGCGTAGTCATCCGAAAGGAGGGGCAATGAACCCAGGGGTTCAGACGGGACAAGTCCAGAATGAACCGCAGGTCCGCGCAGTCCCGTTTCGGAACCGGAAACAGACGGGAAACCCATCTGAGGGACGACGTCGTTTCGACGACGCCCAAGCGCACCCACTCCAAGACGACTCGACAGAGCGCAGGGGAAGAAGCCTGCCCTGCCAGCCCCGACCCCCCAAAGGGGGGAGGGGCCACCCAACGCCACCGCAGGCCGCGAGACACGACCCGAAAGGCCCACGAATCGTGGGACCAGGCGCGAGCGAACAGCGCAAGCCGCCCCCCCATCGCCCCGTCAAAGGGGCAAACCACGAAAGGGCCGGCGACCCTTACGAGACCCAGAACCCCGCACAGCGCGAACACCGCGCCGACCAGACGAGGGAGGGTCCGCAGGAGGAACCAACCCCAAACCTGACACCAGAGGCCTTCCACGACGAGAGGAACCCCGAGCCCTGGCACGACCTTTCCGGGAAGACCCACCCCGGGACCCCCGGAAAACCAACAAGTCCGACATCGGATGACAAGCCGCCGACGCAGCCTGAATAAACTGCGCCACGGCCGACTCCCCAAACAGGAGAGGACAAAAAGGTGAAGAACGCCTAAGAGCCAGAGCCCAAGCAGATTCCACAGAGGAACCCAGCACCGCCTGCCGACACGCGAGACGGGAAGCATAGAACAGGGAAACCGCATCCCGCAAAATTGGCGTGAACAGCTTCAACAAGGCAGCCGACGAACGCGCAGCCGAGGACAAGGTGCCGGACCCCGGGACGGACCCAAGCGTCCCCACATCCTCCACGAGCCAATCCGAAGACAGCTCCAGGAGGGAAAAGAACCGCAAGGCCGAACACAAAAGGCCCCGAGGGCGCAAGTCCTCCGCCACGAGCGCCGCCGAAAGGGAGGGAACCTGCACATGGAGCTGAATAACGCCCACATCGCGGGGAAGGGCAGGGGCAAACAAGCACACATTCAGGTACTCAAGATCACCCCCCAGGAAAACCTGAAGCACCGTGGAAGCTTCCCGCCACTCCAGCGTGCGGGAACGACAGAAGGAATGCCAGGAATCCAGACCAAACAAGGGGCAGTCTGCTAGCCAGGACGACTCCGGAACCTCGTAACGGAGCCAGAAAGGGAACGAAGTCCCAAACCTGAACGTGGACGGATCCATTTCCGAGGCATAATCCGGGTCACGCAGGAGGTAAGCTACAAAGGCCGCTCGCACCACACCAGGTTGGATGCGATAAGCCGAAAACCTCCGGAAGGACGGAACCGACGTACCCGGGGGAACACGGAACCGTACCCGGGGAGGGGCCGATACCAAATCCAACTCGTACGCAGAGGGGGGAAAGAAAACCCCACTCCTTGTAACAATAAGCCCCGCTCAGTGGGAAGAAAAACCCAGGCGGGGTCCAGCGGGGCCCAAGGCCCCCAAGTCAGCCCCTCCCCAGCCTCGAGGTCCGTCACCACAGGACCCGAGGCCGAGTCCTCTCCCCAAGCCCCGACCCCACAAGACAAGGACGGAGCAGCCGGAAAAGCTGGAGGAAGGGGGGCCCACTGGTCAGACCCTGAAGCTTCGGCCGGGAGACAAGACTCGAATGCCTCTGCCGCCCCCCCGGAAGGGGCAACCCCCGAAGCTGCCCGAGTCTCGAGATCAAGTAACCCCTGCTCCGACCCCGAAACCCTCAGACGCTTCGGGGCCGGAAGCAGGGGCGGGGGACCAGAACGAACAGAAGGGGAAGGACGAGGAGGTGCGGACTGAACCAGGATCGAAGCGACCCCCACCCCCAAGTCCGGGTCTCGAAAAGCAAAGCGGGGCAGCCCCGGGGCATCCGGGGAAGCAACCAACCGAGCGCGTTGCAACAGACGAAACCTAGACTGCAACGCCCGTGCCGCCTGTACCCGAATAGAATCATCAGAGGATTGGGTAAATTGAGTCACAAGCAAGCAGCAACACTCACAGGACTCAGGGTCGAAAGTATCACCGACCTAACAGGCAGCGTGGCAGAGGCAAAAACAATGAGGGTCACCCTGAGACAAGGGGACCGAGCAACCCTCAAACTCGCACACAGCGAGTGGGGACTCCGGGGTCACATCCATCGGACCCACGCGCCCCCTAGGGGATTCCCAGGGTCCTGAGCGTTTACTTTAAGAGGACTCGCGCTCAGGTAGTCCCAGGCAGGGTGCCGCAAACCGGCGCCCAAAACTACCAAGCAAACTTCTAAAGCTGAACCCCAGGGACGTGTACACTCACGGGGACCTAGCAGGGGGCGCCACCGAGGAGAACAGTGGAAGGGCAAACAAACTGAATAAAATGACAGAACCCCCCACCAGGCAAAAACAAAAAGAAAAACAAAACCCCGCAAGAGGACAGCGAACCCCAAGGAACAGAGCCGGCCGCGATGTCGGGAAATACAAGCTGAGCAGCACCCTGCGCCCCTACCAGTGCAAACTGCCTCTTACCTGCCGGTAACAAGGGAGAACAGAACACCCAAGAGCCCAACAGGCGGCCGAAAAACCGAAAGGTAAAACGGACCAGCAGAGGCAGACCCCGAGGAGCCTGTGGAAGGTGGCCCCAAGCCCCAAGGGCAGTACTTACAGGGCACCTAGGGAAGGCAGCCCTAGGCGCATGCAGCCCGAGTACTGAAGATAACTCCTGGCTCTCGCACCCACAAAACTAACACCACACGCAAAGCACAGTGCAGTAGCGACACCGGAGCCAGAGCACACGACCATCGCCTATAGCATCAGCCTCAAGAACTGAGGTGTGGGTAGCCGGCGCGGGGGGTCTGGGGCTCCCCCTTCCCCCTCCCGGGGAGGGGGGAGCTGCGCAGACAGCGGCGCGGCAGTGTGTGACGTCACACTAGTTTGCTTGTTTTCGGTTGGGGAGTTCTATCCACTAGTTCGGTTTTAGGTAGCAATTTTAACCAGAATAGGGGTTTGTTTTGGGGCGCTTACCTTTCTGGGTGCCTGTTCCGGTCGATGGCAGACATAGAATGCTTCCAACTACACGGGGGCTTCTATAGGCCATTGCTCCCCTTGCCTCTCTGAGGGGGCCCGGTTCTGGCCGTGGTCCCCGGTAGGCCTAAGAACTCCATACACATGACTGATGCCAAAGTCTGACATTAGCATATCAGCCTGGGATAGCTCCGGGGAGCCGACGGGGCTCCCCCCAGAAAAATGGTCAATTCCACGATTATTCTTCCACCGGTGGATAAATACTGTACGTTAATCGCAGACAAAGCTAAGGGCACTGGGTGCATATGTATGAACGCAGACTAAGTCTATACGTACACCCTTCAGTAGGCTGGTGTTTAATCCTGATCAAGTAACATAAATTTCCCTTAACAATTCAATTTACATCAAATTATATATTTTGGGTTATATATTTAGTTTAGCAACATTATTACGATAATAAGAGCTATAAAAAATACTTATTTTGGAACTGATTTATTAATTTTATTATTTCGAAGCCGTAGGTCACTGAACTGTGGCGACGAAATAGTTCAGTGACCCATGGCTTTGAACATTTCACATTAATAAATCATTTCTAAAACTGGTGTTTTAATAACTCCTTATTATCCTAATTAAACTAAACTAAATAAAACCAAAAATATACTGTAATAAGATAGATATCTCCTATTTGAGAAATTATTCACGTTATTGGCAGCACAACTCCAGCACGAGTGGACAGGTCTAATCCCTGTCCATACAACACCATGCTTGTTGTGTTCGATTTCGTCGCCACAGTTCAGCGATCTACGGCTTCGAAATAATAAAATTAATAAATCAGTTCCAAAGTAAAAAGCAAGTGTTTTTTATAGCTCTTATTATCGTAATAATGTTGCTAAACTAAATATGTAACCCAAAAATATAAAATTTGATGTAAATTGAATATTTGAGAGAAATATATGTTATTAAAACACCAGTTTTAGAAATGATTTATTAATGTTCAAAGCCATGGGTCACTGAACTATGACAACACAAACGAAAGTGAGTGAAACCTCACTGTAAAGTGAGATTTACTGTACAGTATTCCCTTATCTGACCACCCTCACTCGTCTTGTTTCATCACAGAAAATGTATATAAGAAAATTTCAACATATTAGCTAGCTATTCACGCTTCAGCCTTTAAATTAATTTACAAAGATACATGTGCCACAAATCGGTGAATGAAAATCATTGAAACTCGGTCGTTCACTTGTGTGGACCACTCTGGCTGGTGTTTGGTTAATATGCGTCACTTCTTGTGGACCATTCTGGCTGGTGTTTGGTTCATATGATTCACTTGTTGTGTGGCCCACTTGTGTGATCCAACTTGTCTTATGAAGGAATTATTAATTGTAATGTGTGATAGAATGAAACAGTTTTCCACCACTCTGAACTCTGTCCCAACATCGTAAGCTTGTGGACCGCTTGTGGACCACTTGTGGTCCACTTGTGTGGTCCACATGTGTGGTCCACTTGTGTGGTCCACTTGCGTGGTCCACTTGTGTGGTCCATTTGTGTGGTCCATTTGTGTGATCCAACTTGTCATATGAAGGAATTATTAATTGTAATCTGTGAGGGTATGGTAAAGTTTTTCTACCACTTTGAACTCTGTCCCAACTTCGTAAGCTTATGGACCACTTGTAGACCACATGTGCGGTCCACTTGTGTGATCCACTTGTGTGATCGAACTTGTCACATGAAGGAATTAATAATTGTAATGTGTGATAGAATGTGAAAGTTTTCCACCAGTCTGTGAACTCTGTCTCGACGTCGTAAGCAAATCCGAACATCCCCCGCTTCGTCGAACCATTGTTCGTCTAACCGGGTGAGTAAATCCGGCCTGAAAAGTGTGCAAACTAGCTGGAGATTCGTTGAATCGGGGTACGTTGAATCGAGGTTGTACTGTATATTTGCAGGTACAGGGGGTAGCAGATTAACCCTTCAATTGCGCATCGCATCATATGATGCTTTGACCGACTTGCAGTAAATTGCGCATCGCATCATATGATGCTTTGACCGACTTGCAGTAAATTGCGCATCGCATCATATGATGCTTTGGAGTACTACGCAAGATTTAAACGGCTCGCGGATACACGGGGTTCACCACACCTTCATCAGGGCTCTTGTAAACAAACGCCATTTTTTTTAAAAATCGTGGGCCAAACTCCAGGGTGTTATGGGCCTCAGTATTGAGTGAGCTACCAAGCCTGACGCACGCAGCATGAGCTCACAGCACTGCTGTTCAGCTTGTGACCACAGCATCGCCTAAAAATGCCATAATATACTTGTTCATGCTATTATGTAGCGATGATATTATTACAGAAGACCCCTGACTGTGATAAAACTGACCAGGGTTCTGATAATAGCAGGATTGTGGTGATATTTGGCGCTGTGCGCCATGGAGGGAGGAGTAATGCTGTGGGAGGGAGGATGGTGGCGTTGTCTTTTGAGTGTGTGTGGCCACCTTTTATTGACTGCACTCACCATACCAGCTTAGTGGTTCGCTATGGTGAACACAAATGTAGATACTTATATATAACGTGTGTATAGTGTGAGATAACAGCGAGTAGGAGGAGGTTGGGAGCCGCCATTTTGGTGAGGGAGAAGCGTCGTCTGCAGGACTTATCATATTGTTTACTGATGACCATGATGGTCTTTGGGCACCATACCAGTTTACTTGTACAAGTATGGTGAATAAAAGAGGTAGATATTTATATATAATGTGTGTATATAGCGTAATAACACCACAAACAGTATTGTTGTAGGAGAAATATTAGTGCGTCTGGCCTTGAGGGCGGCCGCCACCAGCTGACTGTGTGAGTAGCTACGTCTCTCTGCCTTTACTCACCATACAAGCTTAGATGTACAGTTATGGTGAACAAAACATGTAAATACTTATATATAACGTCTGTATATAAAAGCAAAAACAGTATGGTGGGTGGAGAATGGTGGCAAGGCAGGTGAGGTGAGGTGAGGGAGGGAGTGGCAGCCAGTGGCAGCCAGTCACTGCCTGCCACTGCCACTCAGCATACCAACTTAGTGGTTTGTCATGGTGAACAAAACATGCAGATACTTATATATAACCTGTGTATATAGTGTAATAACCGACAAAGTATTTGTTCACTGTTTGATGAACATAATTGAATCAACAATATGCACACCATATTTTTGAGTACAGCGATGATTCACTCATTTTATTATATAAATATATCACATTACACACTATTGAATAATATTACAGCAAAAAAACTACGAAAAATCAGAGACATTGAAATAATTAGGTAATTATCTCTTTGTGGAAACTCTGGCCTGACAGCTGGCAATCAACAGACCGCCTGGGACGCATGCTCAGTCAGCGCCTGATTTTTGTCACACTTCCCCGCCCTATAGTGGGCAATATATGCCACTTACGATTTTTTTATTATTTTTTCCGTGATCAGTGAACACAAATTAACAGGTTAGGAAGAAAATTATTATTTTTTTTTTTTTTTTTTTTTTTTTTTTTTTTTTTTTTTTTTTTGGTATGCGCCTGTGGGTGTCAAATGGTATATAGCTATGCGCCATTTAAGGGTTAAATAATGCCACTACTATGCAAAGCAATTTGGGCAAAACTTGGAATAATTCAGTTAAAATTTTTTACAAGTATAATAAGGCAAAAAACCAGCGTTGAACGTAATGAAATGCCCTTTTCTGGGGAAAGCCCCTTCGGCTCCCTGGAGCTATCCAGGCTGATATGCTAATGTCAGACTTTGGCATCAGTCATGTGTATGGAGTTCAGTGAGCGTACCCACAGAACTGGGTGTTGCGACAGAGGCGGAAGGGACGTACCCGAAGGAACCAGAATAGCCGACACAGCCACACCTGACACAGCAGGTAGACCATCATCGCAAAGATCAGACTCCCGCACAGACTCTCGAGCAACCGCAGGGTGACCTGGGAGCCCCCAGAAACAGGCGCATGCGGGACCACAGCCGTAGGAGAGACTCCAGAGGAAGAGAGAAGGAAGCAGTCCGAGAGTTCCACACAAGACCTAGCCAGGTCCGAACCTGGGAGGGAACCAGATGGAACTTCCTAGAGTTCACCAAGAACCCGAACCCGGTGAGTTGGGAAAGAACCAAATCCCTGGCTAGCAGACAAGAGGACCGGCTGGGGGCCCAAACGAGCCAGTCGTCGAGGTAGGCCAGCACCCGAACACCTAAAAGATGCAGACAGGTCACGAAGACCCAGGTAAGGTGTGTGAAGATGCGAAATGCCAGGTTCGAGCAAAACCGAGCCAGTCCCTGAACTCCCAGATGAATCGGAACGTGTCAATAAGCATCCCCGAGGTCCAGGGACACCATCCAAGAGCCCGGCACCAACAGGAGCTGAGCCTGGGACAGCATAGTCATCTGAAAGGAGGGACAATGAACCCAGGGGTTCAGACGGGACAAGTCCAGAATGAATCTCAGGTGCACATAGTCCTGTTTCGGTACTGGGAACAGACGGAAAACCCATCTGAGGAACGTCGGCGTTTCGACCACGCCCAAGTACACCCACTCCAAGACGACTCGACAGAGCGCAGGGAAAGAGGCCTGCCCCGCTAGCCCTGAACCCCCTCAAGGAGGAGGGGGCCACCCAAAGTCACCGCAGGCCGAAGGAAATGACCTGAAACGCCCACAAATTGTTGGACCAGGCATGAGCGAACAGCGCAAGTCCCTCCCCCCCCATCGCCCCATCAATGAGGCGAACCACAAAAGGGCGGGCGTCATTTACCAGACCCCAAACCTCGCACAGAGTAAACACTGTACCGACCAGACGAAAGTGGGTCCGAAGGCAGGGCTGGACCAGAAACTGGCACCAGCGGCCTACCCCAACGAGAGGAACCCTGAGCCCTGGCACGACCCCCCTCCGGGAATGCCTTCCCCCAGAGGTTGATTCTAGAGAGGAGGCAAGTACCACCTGCCGACATTCGAGCCGGGAAGCATAAAGTAAGTAAGTAATTATCAAAAGAAGGCACCAAACCGGGAAGGCTATGTAGCACCATCAAGTACGCAAAATAATCAGAGGGCGCTAAATATCACCAAGGATGCCAATACGAGAACAAAAACGCATAAGGCGAACGATATCAAAAGTATCCGAGTCACCAAGAATTCTATCGAGGGACAGGTGACCGCAAGGGGCGGTCGGAAAGCAAGACACACGCTCGTCCTGGAAGTCAGGACATTCAAGAAGGACATGCACGACCGTAAGAGGGACAATGCAACTAGGACAATAAGGAGCAGGGCGGCGCTCCATCAAGTGACCATGGGTTAAGCGAGTATGGCCAATACGCAACCTCGCCAGAGCTGTTTCCCACCGCCGGTTACGGTGGAAGGAGGACGGCCACGAGGAAACACAACATTTAAGAGTACGTAGCTTGTTACCAGTAACAGACAACCAAGAAGCCTGCCAACGGGTAAGGACTGAGGAATGGATAACCGGGTAAAAGTCGGAATACGGAATGCCTTTGCGAGAGATGGGACAAGAGCGGACAGCTTCCTTGGCAGCAGCATCCGCACGCTCATTTAAAGACACACCAATATGGCTGGGAACCCAACAAAACTCAACCGACTTAAATTTACTGTGAACGAGAAACAGCCAATGCTGGATCTCGACAACTACTGGATGAACCGGATTAAAGGACCCGAGAGCCATGAGGGCACTACGAGAGTCAACAACAACCACAAAGGAAGACTGACAACAAGAAAGCAGGAGACGAAGAGCATAGAGAATAGCATAAAGTTCCGCTGTAAAGATGCTAGTCTCCGGAGGCAAGCGACACATATAAGTGCGATCAGGAAAAACAACAGAGTAGCCAACACTGTCCGCTGACTTAGACCCATCGGTGAAGACAGAAACGGAGCGGGAGTGAGAAGAAAAGTGCTCGAGGAAAAGGCGTTTTAGAACCGTAGGAGGGGTAAAAGCTTTAGTGATACGGGTCAAGGATGTACAAAACCGCGGAAGAGGGACCCTCCACGGGGGCAAAGAAGGAACAACACGAGGAGAAACATCAGAAATACGAACGGAAAGAGAATCCTGTAGGCGAGATAACCGGACAGAAAGAGGGAGGTGGTGAAGAGGAACAGGAACCGCAGGAGGGGTAAAAGTTAAAGCACGACAGAGGCGAGAGGAAGGATGTTGTAAGGACCGCGCAAGATAGCGAAGACAGTAGCGATCACGGCGGTCCTGGAGAGACAGGAAGCCAGTGTCAACATACAAGCTAAGGATGGGAGTCGAACGAAAGGCACCAGAACTGAGACGCAACCCAGTATGGTGCAAAGCATCAAGACGGCGAAGAGTAGAAGGAGAAGCAGACGAGTAAGCAGGGCAACCATAATCGAGCTTAGACAGGACGAGAGAGGAATGTAAAGCAAGGAGTGCGCGCCTATCTGCCCCCCAAGAAGTATGGGACAAGACCCGAAGGAGGGTAAGGGCCTTAGAGCACTCAACACGGAGGTAAGAGATATGGGGAGACCAAGACAAACGAGTGTCAAGGAATAACCCCAAAAGCTTCGCGGAATCTTTGTATTCAAGGGGATGACCATAAAGTGACAAAGAGGGACGAAGAACAACCCGTTTCCACGTAAAAGTCATGGCACAAGTCTTAGAAGTAGAGAACTTGAAGCCTTGACCTGTGGCCCAAGACGACACGGCATCAATGGCAAGTTGAAGCCGGCGTTGAAGGAGAGGCGAATCATCACCCTGACAACAAAGGGTAAGATCATCGACATAGAGCGGAGAAGACACCAGAAGGAAGAGAGGAAAGAAGACCATTGAGGGCAACCAGAAAAAGAGTAGTGCTCAGAACACTACCCTGGGGCACACCTTCGTATTGCTGAAAAGAGGGAGAGAGAGCGGTACCAAGGCGCACCCGAAAGGAACGACGAGAGAGGAAGCTGCGGAGAAAGAGAGGGAGATGACCACGAAGGCCAAAAGAATGAAGTTGAGATAGGATATGATAACGCCAAGTGGTGTCATAAGCCTTTTCTAGGTCAAAAAGGATGGCAACAACGGAGGTCTTCGCAGCAAAAGCAGTACGAATATAGACCTCCAAGTTCACCAGGACATCTGTCGTGCTGCGGCACTTGTGGAAACCAAATTGAGAAGGGGAGAGGAGGTGATGGTGTTCCAGGAACCACATCAGACGAACGTTAACCATACGTTCAAAGAGTTTGCAGACACAACTTGTGAGAGCAATAGGGCGAAAGTCCTTAGGGGAAGTACCCAGAGACCCCGGTTTGCGAACAGGGAGGACAACGGCATCGAGCCAGTCCTCAGGGACTGACGACGACTCCCAGATCCGATTATACAGACTCAGTAAATACTGAGACGTGCTCGGAGGGAGATGGCGAAGCATCTCATAATGAATACCATCGGAGCCCGCCGCCGTAGAACCGCAGAGGGCCAGGGCAGAACGAAGTTCAGAGAGAGAGAAGGGATCATTATAGGGAAGCTGAAGATGAGTGCAGAAATCTAAAGGACGAGACTCAAGGACAGGTTTACGAAGAAGGAAAGATTGGGAAGATGAAGACCAGAGCTAACAGAAGAAAAGTGGGAACCCAGTTCGGAAGCGACCTGCAACGGGTCCGCCACAAGAGTATCACGGAGGTGAAGGACCGGTGAAACATCGGGAACGAACTTACCCGCTATCTTGCGGATACGCTTCCAGATCTGGGCCAGAGGGGTTTCGGACGTAATTGTTGAGACATAAGATGCCCAACATTCACGTTTAGCCGTACGGATGGCCCTACGGGCCACCGCACTCGCTTTCCGAAAGAAAAGAAAAGAATCGGTCGTCTGCCTACGGCGGTGCCTCTTCCAGGCTGCACGCTTACAGCGGACAGCCCGAGCACAGTCCGCATTCCACCAGGGAACGCACTTCCGTGGACCCCGAGAGGAAGAGCGAGGAATAGAGCGGAGGGCAGCGTTGAAGACAGTGTCATGAAAAAGGAGGAGAGCGCGAGAGAGGGGCAGAAGGGAGAGGTCAGAGAGAGTAGCACTGAGGGAAAATAGGGTCCAGTCCGCCTTAGCAAACTGCCACCTAGGAAAAGAGAGAGAAGGGCGAAAAGAGAAAAAGGAAACAAGGATGGGGAAATGATCACTTCCATGGAGGTCATCAAGAACCTGCCACGTGAAATCTAAGTAAAGAGAAGAAGAGCAGAGAGAAAGATCAAGACAAGAAAGGGTGCGAGTTCGAGAGTCCAAATGAGTGGGCTCACCAGAATTCAGAAGAGACAGGGAAGAAGAGAGGAGAAACGGCTCAAGGAGGCGACCCCGGGTATTCGTCAGAACGTCACCCCAAAGAGAATGACGACAATTGAAGTCACCCAGCAGGAGCACAGGCTCCGGCAAGGAGTCTAGGAGGTGTTTCAAATCAGGAAGAGAGAGCGGGACACTCGGGGGGAGATAATTGGAACAAACTGTGTACCATTTCCCCACAAAGATACGAGCAGCAGAACAATGGAGAGGCGAAGGAAAAAGTAAAGGAACAAAGGGAACATCAGCCCGAATCAAGAGAGCAGAAGAATTAGAATTGGGGGGGGGGGGGGGAGAGAAAGGAATAGCCACGAAAACGACCAGGACGAGCACCAAGCATTGGCTCCTGGAGACAGACACAAAGGGGCGAAAACCGCGAAATCAGAAGTTGGAGTTCGAGGAAATTGGCGTAATAACCTCGAACGTTCCATTGAAGAATGGACAACGACGAGAAGAGAAAGGACAAAAACAGAGAACAAGGAAGAAACAAAGGCGAAAGAGCAACAGAGCACGTTAAAGAATATCAGGGTCGGGATCAGGGTCAGCAAAGTCAGGGTTAGGGGGCATGGGTAAACTGAGCAAAGACGGAGGGAAGGAAACGGGAGAACAGATCAGAGGTGGGCGGGCAGGGTCCGGAGGAGGAGGAGGAGGAAGAGGAGGAGACAACGGAGAGGAGCAGTCAAGGACAGCAGCAGGAAGAGGGGGAGTAGAAAGAGGGGAGCGCACCCCAGCAAGAGCAGCAACCGAAAGGGAAGCAGGGGCCAAAGAAACCTCCATAGCAGGAACAGGGGGCGCAAGCACTGAAACGGGAGGGGAAGGAGCAACAGAGCCAGAAGGAGGAGCTGAGGAAGAAAGCGAAGCCTCCTTACCCGCCGGGGAAGAGGAAGGAGAGGAGCCAGGCTTACGCTTCTGACTTAAAGAGACCGGGGTCCCAGCAACTACGTACCGGGCAACGGATTCCAGTGTCTCAACAGGAGAAGCCGAACGAGAGCACACACGACGGCCGTTAGGAGAGCGATGGACATCCGCCCGCACCGACAGGCGGTGGGGAGAGCCGATAGATGGAGGAAGAGGATGGGAAGGAGGATCGGAGGGGGACGAGGAAGAAGACACAGAAGACACGACAGACCGGGTAGAAGGAAGGGGAACCCCAGACAGAGGACCAGGAGGAAGATCCTTCGGGAGAGAACCCAAAGGGACAGAGGAGGGGGCAGTGGGCGCATCAGGGTCCAAGGCCCGGAAACGGTTGTGAGTCTGAGGAAGGCGGGAAGGACGAGGAGAGGAAGAGCGCAACACGCGAGCATAAGAGATATTAGCATAAGGCGGGAGCCGGCGAACCTGGCGCCTCGCCTCAGGAAAAGATAAACGCTCCCGGTGCTTCAAGTTGAGGACAGCTGCCTCAAGCTTGTAATGGACACACGCACGGGAGAAGGTAGGATGGGCCTCACCGCAGTTGAGGCAACGAGCCTGGGGAGAAGCGCACTCCGACTTAGAGTGACCTTCGCCACCACACAAAGGACAGAGAGAGACAGTCCCGGAGCAGCGGAGGGCACCATGCCCAAACCTCCAGCACTTGTTGCAGAGCCGAGGAGAAGGAATGTACTCCTGGACAGAGCACCTGGCACCAGCAAGAATGACAGAGGGTGGAAGGGTCCTACCATCAAAGGTAATCTGCACAACCCGGAGGGGTTGACGGCGACTACCACGAGGGGGACGAGTAAACGTGTCCACCTGGAGAATAGAATGGCCCTGGGCAGCGAGGATATGTCGAATATCGTCGTGGCAGTCGCGCAGGTCCCGAACACCGGTCGCAACATGGGGCGGGAGCAAAATAGTGCCAACACTGGCATTCAACTGAGCGTTCTTCGAGACCCGAACTGGGGTCTCGCCAAGGCAGGATAAGGCAGCCAAGCGGGAAGCAGCATCCTGAGAAGGAGCAGCAACGACACGTGTACCGAGACGAGTGGGGTTGAAAGTAATGGAGGCATCCACGGAATCAATGAGATGTCGATGGAGGGAGAAATCGTCAGGAGGCGCAGAATCAAGAGGGAGGAGATCAAAATATTTGGCCCACGAAGCGGGACCAAACAAGGCTTGATAGGTAGCAGAACTGGAAGGAATCGAGCGAGGGCGGCCGTGACGAGGACGGCGGTGAGAACCCCCAGAGAGAGAGGGGTTAAAAGGTGCAGTAGTTACAACCAGAGAAGGAGCCGCACCAGGGGACGAGGTAGTCACCACTGGGGGCTTGGGGCTCGACCCAACCACAGAGGAGGGAGGGGAGCCAGAGGAAGGAGTCAGAGGGGCCAAAGGAGGAGCAAGGTCGGGGCCCAATACAGCGGAGGCTACAGAGCCCAGTCTTCCAATACGGACCGACTCGGGGGCTTGGTCGCCCACCCCACGAGCCTGAGAAGGTAAACCAGAAGAAGCCGAAGCAGGGGTTATCATCTTGACGAAAAGAAGAATTCACTCACGAATGTGCCCCCACACCCACCATGGAGCCACAATTAGAGGCAGGACACCCAACAAGAAGCTATCGCCGATCTTGTCGGGGCCTCCTAGGGGTGCGTCGTGAGTATACGCCCCACAAACGCCACCTTAAGAAACCGACAGTCCGTCCAGATCGGGTTCAGTGACGAAGTGGGGATTGACAATAAAAGGTTCCCCTCGCTCTCGACGTCGGGTACTGCAGTTCTACGGGTGCAAGAGTATGCCTCCTCAAGCACCCGGGCGTCAAAATAGAAGAAGTCCAAGGGAAGAACCAGAACGAGCAAAAGGTCGGCAGGAAACGGCAAGCAGATAGGAGAAGAGGGGGGAGAAAAACGAAACAGAAGGAAAAGGAAAAGATGCCCAGCAGAATTGGAGAGGACGGCAGCAGGAGCACAAGGCTAGATAAGGACAGAGGACTGTCCCAAGGAGCATCACACTCCAGCAGCCGCCCACTAAGCCCCCACACGGCGACAACGAGCTGAGCGGGGAGGGGGCGGGAAGCATAAAACAACGAAATCGCATCCCGCAGGACTGGCGCAAAGAGCTTCAACAAGGCAGCCGATGAGTGAGTCGCCGAGCCCAAGGCATTGGACCCAGAAATGGCCCGAAGCGTCCCCACATCCTCCTCAAGCCAGTCCGAAGACAGCTCCAAAAGGGATAAGAAAAACACAAGACCAAAGCCAAGAGGCCACGGGCGCGCAGGTACTCACCTAATTATGCTTGCGGGGGTTGAGCTCTGGCTCTTTGGTCCCACCTCTCAACTGTCAACCAACTGATGTACAGATTCCTGAGCCTACTGGGCTCTATCATATCAACATTTGAAACTGTGTATGGAGTAGGTCTCTACTACATCACATCTTAATGCATTCCATCTGTTAACTACTCTGACACTGAAAAAACTCTTTCTAACGTCCCTGTGGCTCATTTGGGTACTCAGTTTCCACCTGTGTCCCCTTGTACGTATACCATCTGTGTTAAACAGTTATGTTTATCTACCCTGTCAATTCCTCTGAGAATTTTGTAGGTAATGATCATGTCTCCCCTTACTCTTCTATCTTCCAGTGCCGTGAGGTGCATTTCACCCGCAGCCTTACTTTGTAACTCATGCCTCTTAGTTCTGGGACTAGCCTAGTGGCATATATCTTAACTTTTTCCAGCTTCGCCTTGTGCTTGACAAGGTACGGGCTCCATGCTGGGGCCGCATACTCCAGGATTGATCTTATATATGTGGTATACAAGGTTCTGAATGATTCCTTACATAGGTTTCTGAAGGCAGTTCTGATGTTAGTCAGCTTCGCATATGCCACAGATGTTATTCTTTTGATTGTGGGCTTCAGGAGACAGGTTTGGTGTGATATCAACTCCTAGATCTTTCTGTCTGTTTCATGAAGGATTTCATCTCCCATTCGGTATCCTGTGTCTGGCCTCCTGTTTCCACTGCCTAGTTTCATTACCTTACATTTACCTGGGTTGAACTTTAGTAGCCATTTGTTGGACCATTCATTCAGTCTAGGTCATCTTGTAGCCTCATACTGTCTTTCTCCATCTTAATCTCCCTCATAAGTTTTGCATCATCAGCAAACAGTAAGAGGAATGATTCTATACCATCCGGAAGATCATTTACATATATTAGAAACAGTATAGGTCCAAGGACTGAACCCTGCAGGACCCCACTGGTGATGTCTCACCAATCTGACACCTCACCCCCACAGTGACTCGCTCTCTTCTGTTACTTAGGTACTCTCTTATCCAATGGAGTTCCCTCCCTTTCACTCCGGCCTGCATCTCCAGCTTTTGCACTAGTCTCTGGTGTGGCACTGTGTCAAAAGCTTTCTGGCAATCTAAAAATATGCAGTCTGCCCACCCCTCCCTCTCTTGTCTGATTCTTGTTGCCTGATCGTAGAATTCAATTAATCCTATGAGTCATGACTTGCCATCCCTGAAACCATGTTGGTTTTGTGTCACAAAGTTCCTTCGCTCCAGATGTTCCACTAGCTTTTATCGCACAATTTTTTCCATTAGCTTGCATGGTATGCAAGTTAAGGACACTGGTCTGTAATTCAGTGTCTCCTGTCTATCCCCTTTCTTGTATATCAGGACTACGTTTGCTGTTTTCCAATTTTTTGGCAGTTCACCTGTTATCAGTGATTTGTTATACACCATGGAGAGTGGCAGGCACAGTGCTTCTGCTCCTTCCTTTAGTATCCATGGCGATATTCCATCCGGGCCTATGGCCTTTGTCACATCCAACTCTAGCAAAAGCTTCCTTACATCCCCCACTGGTAATCTCAAATTCCTCTAGTGGTGCCTGGTTAACTATTCCTTCTCTTATCTCTGGAATTTCTCCTTGCTCTAATGTGAAGACTTCCTGGAATTTCTTACTCAGTTCCTCGCACACCTCTTTGTCGTTTGTAGTGAATCTGTCTACCCCCTATCCTCAGTTTCATTACCTGTTCCTTCACTGTTGTCTTTCTCCTGATGTGGCTGTGCAGCAATTTAGGTTGAGTCTTTGCTTTGTTTGCTATGTTGTTTTCATACTGCCCTTCTGCCCCTCTTCTCACCCTGACGTATTCATTCCTGGCTCTCTGGTATCATCTGCTCTCAAGTGTCCTGTTATTTCTGTAGTTTTGCCACGCTCTTTTAATTTGTTGCTTAGCTAGCTTACATCTCTGATTAGACCATGGGTTTCTCATCTGCATTTCTTTTTTACCTTTTGGGCCAGGATAAACTTTTCTGCTGCCTCCTTGCACTTTTGCGTGGTGTATTCCATCATGTCTTGGGTCGTTTTTCCCATGTTACAGTGGGGCCTCGATTTACGATGGTAATCCGTTCCCAGAGACGTATTATACGTCGAAACATCTTAAGTCGAAGCGATTTTTCCCATAAGAAATAAAGGGAATTGAATTAATCAGTTCCCCACCCTCCATAATATTAACTTACAAATACATTTTAAACTTAATAAAAAAATTTTCTCTAACTACAATACAGTACACATGTTTATCTTACCTTTATGGAGGACTCTTGATGGCGTATGGAAGATGGTGATGAGAGGGGAGGAGGAGAGGTGTTACTGTTTGGAAGGGAGTCCCCTTCCATTATAACATCAGGCAGTGATGACTTTTCTGGGATACACTCTCTGGCATGTTATGTCTGCACACCACTTGGACCTGCTTGTGGCTCACTGCTTGCTTGTCTTACTAAGAATCTGTCTCAAGACATTTGTTTTTCCCTACATTTTAACACTTGTCTGTAGTAAGACATCACATTGTCATTTAAAGGTCAATGCAATGGCCTGCTACAGCTTTATCTCAGGGAGCTTTTTCAACAAAACTTTGCAGTTCTTCCCATACTGCACACATTTTCCTAATGAGGAAGGGACATCCTCTACTGCCTCTACTCAACTATTTTCTTAGGTTGAATCTTACCACTGACTTTCTTGGTAAGAAATCATGAGGTTTTAATATCACGCCATGGGTCCCAAGACCCATGGCGTGATATAATCAGTTTTATGTTCAAAAAGCAAAAAATCACCACAAAAACGGAATTTCTTATAGGCGTGATCGTCACTACGTGGGCAGCTCTAGTAAACTGCGGCAGGTCGGCCTACATGACCGAGAACCATGCGCTTGGTCAACCCAAACGTGTACCAACACATATCGTTAGTCGACGACACTATCATAAGTTGAGTCACATTTTTCGATCAAATTTACATCGTAACTCGAAATTATCGTACGTCGGGGCAATCATAACTCGAAGTCCCACTGTATATCCGTTAAGAATTTTCTCATTTCCTCGTAGTTTCCTTTACAGAATGCCCACCTTTTGCTTTCAGTTCCCTTTCTCAAGTACTTTAACCCTTCTTCGACCAGATACTCAAACGTCAGTACACTGTGATCGCTCATTCCTACTTTGGCCTCGAAGTCAATTTCCCTTATGTCGGAGTCATTCAGAGTGAAGACTAGATCGATTCTCACTGGTTCATCGTTTCCCCTCATTCTTGCGCATTCCCAGACATGCTGGCTTAAACAGTTTTTTGTTGCCACCTCCAGTAGTTTAGCTCTCCACGTTTCCTCTTCTCCATGCGGTTCCTTGTTCTCCCAGTCTATCCTTCCGTAATTGAAGTCCCCCATGATGAGCAGATGGGATTAAATTCTACAGGCAGCAGAGGCTGCCCTCTCAATTGTTGTAACAGAACCCATGAGCACCACACCAGAAATAAATACAGTTTTGATATTCCTTGAGTACGACTTAATCAAACTAGAAATGCTCTACAAATCAAGGGACCCAGATTGTGGAATGACCTTCCCAACCATGTTAAAGACTGTACACCTCTCAACCAGTTTAAGATAAAAACGAAGCTATACCTAATGAATTTCCTGTAACCTATCTTACCCCTCTATTGTCAACCAATGTCTGTTTTTTTTAAAGAGCGCTGTTTGTCGACAGAATTGTATTTGTTCTGCTTTTTCAGCTATATTTTCCTTCCATGTTTTCATTTTACTCTTTATGCTCAATTAGTATTAAGCTTTAGTCATTTAAGTTTTTCATGCCCGAAACGCTTTGCGTAATAGTGGCTTTAGGCATTGTATGTACTAGCCCTATCTATAAATCCATCACTCTGTAAAATCTCTTGTATGTGTGTACCTTACCTAAATAAACATTTGATTTGATTTGATTTGATTTGAATTATATTGTTAACTGCCATGTTTTTTCTGTCATACTCTTGCCTGGGTCTTCTGCCTTTTGGTGGAGGTTAATATATATCACTGCTGCTACTACTACTCTTGGTCCTCCCATCGTCATAGTGCCTGTTATATATACCATCGTCATAGTGCCTGAGGCACAACATGCCTGTTGTGCCTCTAAACCCTTCACGGAGTGGAATAACCATCTCCTTGAAACTCCATTTCTTTCTCATGAGTAGGGCCACTCCACCTCCTATCCTCCCTCTCTTTCCTTATTACAGTGTAATACTATGGGAACACTGCATTAGTTATGATTCCTGAGAGTTTTGTTTCCGTGAGTTCAATTACATTTGGGTTTACTTCTTGTGCTCTTTCCCTAAGTTCACTTGCCTTGGTTGTAATCCCATCTATGTTCGAGTCGCCTTGAAGCTGACTTTTTTTCTCCCTCTTCAGTTTCTGTTGATTCCACTGGAGTAGGTAAACATGGAGGGTCTGGGATGGGGAGGGGGAAGGGGCATAGGGGGGCTTGGAGGGGTGGGGGAGAAGGGAGGGCATAGGGAGGGTGAGGAAAGGAGGGGGACTTGGGGGGAAAGGGGAAGAGGGAGGGCTTGGGGGGGAGAAAGGAGGGCTTGGGGAGGGGGAGGAGAAAGGAGGGCTTGGGGAGGGGAAGGGGGAGAAGAAAGGGCTTGTGGGTGCAGGAGAGGAGGGAGGGCTTGGGGGAGGGGGGGTGTGGGAGAAAGGACGGCTCAGTGTGGTGGGGGAGAAGGGAGGGCTCAGTGGGGTGGGGGAGAAGGGAGGGCTTAGGGGGGTGGGGGGGGGGAGAAGAGAGAGCTTAGGGGGGTGGGGAGAAGAGAGGGCTTAGGGGGGGTGGGGGAGAAGCGAGGGCTTAGGGGGGTGCAGGAGAAGCGAGGGCTTAGGGGGGGTGTGGGAGAAGAGAGGGCTTAGGGGGGGTGTGGGAGAAGAGAGGGCTTAGGGGGGGTGTGGGAGAAGAGAGGGCTTAGGGGGGGTGTGGGAGAAGAGAGGGCTTAGGGGGGGGTGTGGGAGAAGAGAGGGCTTAGGGGGGGGGAGTGTGGGAGAAGAGAGGGCTTAGGGGGGGGGGGAGAAGAGAGGGCTGTAGCGAGTAGATTATCCCAATAATATACTCGCTCCAAATGCATTGTTAATATTCCTGTCAACCTTTGGAGATAAATGAGGTGAGGCGTTACCCGGGCAACACGGTGAGGTGTTGCCCGAGCATATAAGCAGCGGAGTAACGAACATTGGCTAGTCTACTTTCAAGTGTGGTCTAGAGCAGACACTTGCGAGATACTGTACCGACGCTCAGTGCGCTCAACTCACACCAAAGTATCACCTGTGTACTTCTGTATATTCGACCAAATATATATATAGTATCTTAGTGTGTGTTTATTTGTCACCATACTTTACGTAACAATAGAACCGTTACATTGGTGACCCAGTGAGTGAAAAAGAACACCTAGTCACAAACTAGATCTTCGCCATGGATTTATCTACCAGGTTTCCAGCATACAACGCAGATGAGCCAGAATTTTGGTTCATGCAGATGGAGGCTATTTTCGACCTTCACGAAATTTCGACTGAGAAAGCCCGATATGCCTGTACCCTGCCAACACTTCCCTCGGAGGCTATGCACACTGCCTCCGCTGTCATCACCGCGCCATCACCGGACACCAGGACGTACACTGCATTGAAGGCCGCTCTTCTACAGGCAGCAATGAAACGCCGCATTCAACAAAGGGACCAACTCCTCACTGACAAAAGATTAGCAGACAAAACACCAGCTCAGCTTCTGCGGCATATTCAGTATGTGATGCATACTGCAACTGGCCCAGCCCCCAGCGAGATTGTGAGATCACTGTGGATACAACTCTGTCCAAAACACATTCAACTGGCCCTATTCAGTATGGCTGACGACACCCCATTAGCCCAGCTGGCTACACTGGCAGACCGGCTTCATACGACGTCTGATAACGCTACGCTGTCCCACCTCAGTGATACACAGCAGACTACAGACACCCAACAACTCGACGTCCTCCAGAACCGGCGTTTCTTCCACCCAGGGAAAACGTACCATGCGAATCCAGTATCAGTCTCTAGGCGACAGCGAGAATGTCGGGGAGAGCTTTGTTCTTACCACCAGAAGTTCGGACATCAAGCCCGCAACTGTAGGGCTCCTTGTTCCTGGTCGGGAAACTACTTCGGCGGGGACTGTTAACGGCCAGTGACCCCGCCATTTCAAACACTACACTGCTCTACATATCTGACGTCATAACCAAACACCGTTTCCTCGTTGACACAGGTGCAGCAGCTAGCGTGTTGCCTCCCCCACTGGTCAAACCAACCCGTACTCCTGGTTTGGACTTACGAGCCGCCAATGGTACGTCCGTCCGTACATATGGGACCCGCACCCTGGTTCTCAAGTTCGCCTCTCTGGGTCGCTTTACGTGGACTTCCCTCATAGCGGATGTGGAACAACCCATTCTTGGATGGGATTTCCTGCAACACCATCGACTTATGGTGGATCCCGCAGGTGCAGTACTTCGAGCCTCTCCTAGTACCTCTACACAAGTTAACATCGTCACCCCAGTCGCATCTACGGAACTTCAAGCACTCCTGGATGAATTCAAAGATGTGACCCAACCCGCCAGCCCTCGACCAGAGGTGCAACATACGATTACGCATCACATTACTACAACGGGAGCACCTACCTTCGCCAGACCACGCCGCCTGGCACCGGAACGACTGGCGGTAGCACGTGCTGAATTCAATAAGCTACAGGAGGCGGGAATAATCCGCCCTTCGAACAGTCCATGGGCTTCACCTCTCCATATGGTCCCGAAAACAGCCCCAGGGGAATGGCGCCCTTGCGGAGACTACAGGGCTCTCAACGTTCGCACTCTGCTGGATCGCTACCCAATACCACACATCCAGGATTTCTCACAGGGATTGAGCAACGCAACCGTTTTTTCGAAAATTGACCTTGTGCGGGCATTTCACCAGATCCCTGTGGAACCGGCAGACATTCCGAAAACAGCGATCACAACACCTTTTGGACTATTTGAATGCGTCCGGATGCCTTTTGGTCTACGGAATGCAGCCCAGACATTCCAACGCTTCATCGACCAAGTAGTTAAGGACCTTCCCTTTTGCTACGCCTACATTGACGATCTGCTGGTGGCCAGTACATCACCAACAGAACATCTGCTACACCTCCGACTCCTTCTCACCCGTCTGCGCAACTTCGGCTTGCAGCTCAACTCCGAGAAGTGTATTTTCCATGTTCCAGAGCTGGATTTCTTGGGACACCGTGTGTCAGCAGCAGGGGTCCAACCACTAGAGAAGAAAATCGAGGCAATCAAGGAATTCCTGCGCCCATCTACTCCAAAGAAGTTGCAAGAATTTCTTGGTGTAGTGAATTTTTATCATCGATTCATCCCACATTGTTCGGACATCTTGCGACACTTATACGACCTCTTACGTGGTCGGAAACTCGCGTCCCGTCTTCCGTTGGAGTGGACTCCCCAGGCAGAGACAGCATTCACCGACATAAAACACAAGCTGGCGGAATTCACCTTGCTCGCACACCCAGTGTCTGACGCTCCCACCAATCTATCTACCGACGCTTCAAACACAGCAATTGGTGCTGTACTACAACAGCTCGTTGAAGGAGAATGGCGCCCAATTGCATTCTTTTCAGCGCGCCTGTCACCCACTGAAGAGAAGTACAGCACTTTTGATAGGGAACTGCTCGCCATCTACTCAGCCATACAACATTTCCGGCACTTTCTCGAGGGGCGGAACTTCCACATCCTCACAGACCACAAACCTCTCACTTATGCGCTGGCGGCCAAGGGTGATGCTCACTCTCCTCGAGTAGCCAACCACCTGGGATTTATTTCCCAATTTACCTCGGATATCCGTCATGTCAAAGGAACTAATAATGTCATAGCCGATGCACTGTCTCGACCCACCATAAACCACGTCATGACAAACCCAGCTCAGGTGGACTGTTGTGTAATCAGTAAGGCCCAACGGGAAGACCCTGATCTGCAGCGATTACGAACATCTGACACAGCTGTCCGGTTCATCGAGATTCCCATGGAAGGTGGCGGAAGGATAATCTGTGACACCTCACGGACGGGAGCACTTAGGCCCTACATTCCTGCCCAGTTTCGCTGGAAAACGTTCTCAGTATTTCACTCCCTAGCACACCCAGGAGTACGTGCTTCCCAGAAACTACTAACGGAGCGTGTTGTATGGCCAGGAATCAATGCCGATGTTCGACGGTGGACTCGCTCATGTCTCCAGTGCCAGCGAGCAGAAACACATCGTCACACAAAGAGCCCTCTTCAACAGTTTCCGTTACCTTCTGAACGTTTCGAGGTGGTGCATGTAGACATCGTTGGATCATTACCGTCGGCAAGAGGATATTCTTATCTACTCACCTGCATCGATCAATTCTCCAGATGACCAGAAGCAATCCCATTAATCAACATCTCAGCTGAATCAGTGGTCCAGGCTTTCCTGTCTGGATGGGTCGCCCGTTTTGGCAGCCCCTCTGTCATCATCACCGACCAAGGACGACAGTTCGAATCATATCTATGGAAGGAACTTATGGAATTCCTCGACACCACACATAACCGAACCACAGCATACCACCCTGAGTCGAACGGAATGGTAGAACGCTTTCATAGACAACTAAAAGCTGCCCTAAGAGCTCAAGCACGCCCTGATGATTGGATCGACAACCTTTCATTAGTCTTGCTTGGCATCCGTTCGGCCACGAAGGAGGGCAGTGGATTCTCGGCAGCAGACTTAGTATACGGATCTAGCCTGCGGCTTCCGGGCGAATTCTTAACCCCAACGCCACTTATCACACCCCCAGACCCCACTTTTGTCCAGAAATTACGGGCGGCCATGACAAACATTCGGCCTACACCACCACGCCAACCGACAACTCGTGCTACATGTGCGCCTCATGAGCTCCACACAACTGAACACGTGTTTGTAAGAGTTGACGCTGTTCGACGCCCTCTACAGTCACCTTACGAAGGACCATTTAAAGTGGTTTCTCGAACACCAAGTTCTTCACCATTGAACGCCGAGGACAGCGGGTAAACATCTCCATCGATCGCCTTAAACCAGCACACTGTGACGCTGCCCCAGACATCCCTCCAGAGACACATCCGCCGACTACGCAGTTCACTTTTCGACCACAGTTACCAGCAGCACCGCCACCTACGACAACGGATGATCCCGTACGACCTCCCACCCTACAACCCCAGTTACCAGCCGCACCACAACCTGATCCTGCGACGACGGACGATCCTGTGCGACCTCCCATCCTACGACCCCAGTTAGATGACATCAGCGAAGAGGAGGAAGTTAACTTTGATGGTTATGTAACGCGAGCAGGGCGTACAATTCACCGACCAGCTAAGTTCCTTGATCCAGTATTTTTCCTTTCATCCCCTGGGAGGGGGAGTTCTGTAGCGAGTAGATTATCCCAATAATATACTCGCTCCAAATGCATTGTTAATATTCCTGTCAACCTTTGGAGATGAATGAGGTGAGGCGTTGCCCGGGCAACACGGTGAGGTGATGCCCGAGCATATAAGCAGCGGAGTAACGAACATTGGCTAGTCTACTTTCAAGTGTGGTCTAGAGCAGACACTTGCGAGATACTGTACCGACGCTCAACTCACACCAAAGTATCACCTGTGTACTTCTGTATATTTGACCAAATATATATATAGTATCTTAGTGTCTGTGTTTATTTGTCACCATACTTTACGTAACAATAGAACCGTTACAGGGCTTAGAGGGGGTGGGTGAGAAGAGAGGGCTTATGGGGGGGTGGGGAAGAAGAGAGGGCTTAGGGGTGGGGGAGAAGAGAGGGCTTAGGGGGGGGGGGAGAAGAGAGGGCTTAGGGGGGGGGGAGAAGAGAGGGCTTAGGGGGGGGGAGAAGAGAGGGCTTAGGGGGGGGGGGAGAAGAGAGGGCTTAGGGGGGGAGAAGGTTGGGGATAGGGGGGTGGGGGAGAAGGGAGGGGATAGGGGGGTGGGGGAGAAGGGAGGGGATAGGGGGGTGGGGGAGAAGGGAGGGGATAGGGGGGTGGGGGAGAAGGGAGGGGATAGGGGGGTGGGGGAGAAGGGAGGGGATAGGGGGGTGGGGGAGAAGGGAGGGGGGTGGGGGAGAAGGGAGGGGGGTGGGGGAGAAGGGAGGGGATAGGGGAGTGGGGGAGAAGGGAGGAAATAGGGGGGTGGGGGAGAAGGGAGGGGATAGGGGGCTGGGGGAGAAGGGAGGGGGATAGGGGGGTGGGGGAGAAGGGAGGGGATAGGGGGGTGGGGGAGAAGGGAGGGCTTAGGGTGGTGGGGGAGCATAGGGACTGGGGCAGGAAGGGCTTCTATTGGGTGGGAGGTGGGGTATGATCCTCCACCCACTGGGGCTGTTGAACTGCCTGTGGAGGGTTCTCCACTCCCTTCTGGGATCGTAGGGTTCTGGGCTGTGGCTCCTTGATTCCTGTCCCTCTCCTTGCGCTATTTCCTTGCTGCTGCTGCCCTCAATCTCTCCTCCCTGGTCATATTCCGCTGCAGGAATACCTTTTTGAACTTCAAGACATGGAATAGGCTGCTCTTCGTAGCTAAAATTTCTTTTGTGTCCTCGCTTTTGAAAACCACTTTTATCAATCGATCTTTGTGCTTGTTGTACCGGCCAAGCCTGAAAACTTTATCTATGTTCTGTCCTTCCCTCTCCATCTGTACCCCTTCAAGGATCTCTTTGACTGTGGCTTTGTCCATGTCTCCTCTCCCCTGGAGTGGCCCCTATTTGCTCCTTAATACCTACTACAATTACTGCTCTATTCCTCTCTATCAGTCGGCTAGTGTATCTTGCTGCTTCCCGAGAGGTAGCAACTTTCATGGCAATTTCCTGTACTGCAGAGACAACTTCCGGGGTCCTTCTAAGTCTGTCTGCAAATGAGCGTTGTATTGTGGAAGTCCCTTCTATAGATACATTACCATCTTCCTGAGGGCTGGATCCTGTCTGATATTGGAGATTCTCTTTCAGGCTTTTAATCTCCTCCCTTGCCTCATTCGGTTCATCCTGCAGGTTGGCTACCTTTTCCCCATTACCTTTAGTTCCTACCTGATTTCTCTCAACATTTATAAATAAATAAATAAATAAATAAATAAATAAATAAATAAATAAATAAATGTTTATTTAGGTAAGGTACATACATACAAGAAATTTTTACAAAGATTGGTTGACTTATAGGTAGAGCTAGTACATACAATGCCTAAAGCCACTATTACGCAAAGCGTTTCGGGCATGAAAAACTTAAATGACAAGCTTAATACTAATTGAGCATAAAGAGTAGAATGAAAATAAGAAATGAAAACATAGCTGAAAAAGCAGCACAAATACAATTATGTTGACAAACAGCGCTCTTTAAAAAGTTTGAAAAGTTTGAAAAAGCGATTTGAAAGAGTATCTCCTGAAGTGAGACATCTTGTCCATCTCCTACCTCTGTGTTACCTCTTCCCCCTGCCATGTTTGTTTTTTATTCCAATTCTCCAATCCAATGTGTGTGTTTGTGTAATTACCTAAATGTAGTTACAGGATAAGAGCTACGCTCGTGGTGTCCTGTCTACCCAGCACTCTTTGTCATATAACGCTTTGAAACTACTGACGGTTTTGGCCTCCAACACCTTCTCGCTTAACTTGTTCCAACCATCTACCACTCTGTTTGTGAAAGTGAATTTTCTTATATTTCTTCTGCATCTTTGTTTAATTTGTTTAAATCTATGACCTTTTGTTCTTGAAGTTCCAGGTCTCAGGAAAATTTTCCCTGTCGATTTTATTCATTCCTGTTACTATTTTGTACATAGTGATCATATCACCTCTTTTTCTTCTGTCTTCTAGTTTTGGCATATATAATGTCTCTAACCTCTCCTCGTAGCACTTGCCCTTCAGTTCTAGGAGCCACTTTGTAGCATGTCTTTGCACCTTTTTCCAGTAACGTTCTTTATATGGTCCTCAGGAGATAGATTTCTATCTAGAACCACCCCTAGATCTCTTTCTTTATCAGAATTCTTTAAGGATTTCTCACATAATTTATAGGTTATGTGGGGTCTATTTACACCTATTCCACATTCCATAACATGGCATTTATTAACATTAAATTCCATTTGCCAAGTGGTGCTCCATATACTTATTTTGTCCAGGTCATCTTGAAGGGCATGACAATCATCTAAGTTTCTTATCCTTCCTATTATCTTAGCATCATCAGCAAACATGTTCATATAATTCTGTATTCCAACTGATAGATCATTTATGTAGACAATGAACATCACCGGTGCAAGAACTGAACCCTATGTGACATTTCTCCAGTCCGACATATTGCCTCTGATTACTGTCCTCATTTTTCTATCAGTCAGAAAATCTCTGGCCCTCTCGCAATTCCTGTCGAACCAATCCTGTTTCCTAGTTCTGCATCTCTGCTTTGGTATAAATTTTTTGTGCTTTTATCATATATTTACCAAAACATGACATACATCTCATTTACTTCATGTCCTAACAGCAAGTCTTACCAGTCAAATTCCTTAAAGAAATGTCGGAGTTCCCCACAACGATCTCTTCTGAAATCAAGCTTTTCAACTGCTTCAACCTCATTTTCTTCTAGATTATAATGCATTGCACACTTTATTCCCAAAAAGACATGGTCACTTGTACCCAAGGGAGGGAGGTACTGAATGTCAACTATCTCTTCCTCTTTCCTGGTAAATATCAAATCCAGCATGGAAGGAACATCCCTTTCCCTCATCCTCGTAGCATGTTTAACATGTTGAAACATGAATAATTCCAGGATGAGGTTTACGAATCTACAAGTCCAAAAATCCTCCGTTCTATCTTCAAATGCCTCACAGTCTATGGATTTCAAGTTGAAGTCGCCGACTACCAACAGTCGTGATTTATCTTTATCAGGTCTCGCTATAATTTCTTTCATTATTGATATACGACCCTCTCATTTATTATCTAGCTCCTCCTTTGTCCATGTGTTACTTGGCGGTGGACTATATGCATTTATGATTGTTAGTTTATCATCCTGATTGCATATCTCTAGTGCTATTATGTCAACTTCTCATAGATTGGCAATTATTATTTTGTTTACCTTTAGGTGTTCTTTCACCAGCACAGCAACGCCACCGCCATTTTTAATTTTTCTGTCCCATTTCCAAACTGAGTAGCCTCTTGGGAATGTGACCTCATTTAAAATATCATTTTCAAGTTTTGTCTCCATGAGCGCAACAATATCTGGTATCTGCAGCTGTATTACATCACTTAACTTCAGTATCTTTGATATCATTCCATCTATGTTGGTGTATGCAATTTTCAGGAACTTGTTCCCTTCTTATTCTTCACTCCCTCTCTCTAATGGTTTTGCTGGTTTGCCTTTACTGGTCTGCCTACCCCTATCACTTTGTAGAAAAAAAGAATTGATTTCTTCTTCATTCCTGCTCTCATTTAAACGTTTTGCCTCAGCGAGGTTCAGTTTCAGCTTTCCTCTGTCATCATTTGAAAGATCTCGTTTTAACGACCATACCTTCCCTACCTCATCACTCTGTAATATTCTAGCATGCCTCAGTACTTCTTCCATCTGTTTGGCACCATTCAGGGTGATCCTCAAAGGGTGATCGATCTTTCCTTTTACGTATCTGCCTATTCTCCTGTATTCACACGCATTCTCTATGGTTGTAAGACCTTCTACGAGGCCAACAATATTATCTACTACTTTCGCTTCTTCTACAGCTCTTTCTGACCTAGATGTTATCTCCTTTTCTTTGCAACCAAAGATTATCAGGGACTTACTCCGATCAACTGTGTTTTGCACCAACTTCGGGTTAAATGCCAATTCTTTTCTCACTTCCAGCCTAATGTTTGTTTTATCTTGGTTGCTACAGTGTTTGGCTTCCTTTACTGCTTTTACAATTTTTTCCTTCTCCTTGGCCACTTGTGCATAGGTGAGTTGCATATCTTTCTTGTACTGTTCTATTCCCTGTGTAACTTCCTCCATCTGTGCTGACAAAAGCTGTTTCTCCTGTTGAATTTCCTTACCTAACCTATTGTAGTCATTTATGTTTAAATTTACTTTAACTTCTTCCAAAGCTATTTTTAAGAGTTCTATTTTATTTTTTTATTCCATGGCCATGCAATTTGTTTGCAATTGATACTTATCCTTGCTCAAGTCTTTCAATAAACCCTCAAGACATAAAACTTTGCTATTCAAATGGTCATTACTTTGTTTCAATTTACTAATTATTTCTACATGAGAGGTCACTATAGTATCTAATTTTACCAACTTGTTAGGTAGACTGCTAATATCAATGCTTTCTTCATTGAATCCCACAAAATGAAGCTCTGTTTTGTTTTTCCTCTTGCCGGCGGCCATCTTGAATGTTCTTCTCTGAACTGGAAACACTAGGGCAAATTTTTGTCATCCGATTTTTCACTTCCCTTGGCACATTCCTGTTATCTCACCTATTTTTCAAAAGCACTATACCTTTATGTTCTCTGGGACACCACTCACTATCATCACCCTGTACTACAATACTTAGTATTGTTGAAATATGCTGGAGCTCCTCTGATGCAAGTGTTGACCCTAGGGGTGTCACCTTTTGAGAACACCTAGTGTGTAGTAGTTTGTGTAGCCTGAGCTAGTGTTTATATTCCTAGATTACTCTAGTTTGTGTTAGTGAAACCACGTGCACTAAAGTTGTTCCAGGCTACCTATGACCTTTGCTTGTGGCCTATCCAAGTAGACTTTACCCTAGTTTTGTAATTGTAAAACCTTGCATCCTGCCTATGTGGACCAAGGCTTTTAACAAAGTAGAGTGGAAAAGAAAATAATTATATTAATGTATATGGGTGGTTATTAGAGGGCTTAATAAATAAGGTATATGATAGGAGGTTTCCTTTAACCTCCTATCATATACCTTATTTATGTGGAATAGGGGGATTACCTTAGACTGCAGATACATATCCTAACCTAACTCTTAGTATTTACTGGGAATATTCTTCCCTGGGGGTCGGGGCCTTCCTATTTCCACTATTTTAGGAACTCTTTTATCTTGTCTCAGAATCTTGTTTGTTTATCTTTTATCTCAGAATAAACAATACCCAAATTTGTATCAAAATAGATGGCAAATTCCTTGGCGTTCTCATTGAGCACAAGCTGAATTTCCAGGGACACATTCTAAATATAGCAAAAAATGTTTAAAAAACTGTTGGCATTTTTTCTAAGATCAGATATTATGTACCCCGCCCTGCCCTGGTGATGCTCTATAACTCCCTCATCTATCCATATCTCAACTATGGTATTTGTGCTTGGGGTTCTACTACCCAAAATCATTTACGTCCTCTAGTTACTCAACACAAAGCTGCTATTAGGACAATATCCAACCCTGGCCCCAGACATCACTCGGTACCCCTACTCAAATCTCTGAATATGTTAGATATTAAGTCACTGCACATTCTCTCATGTGTATTATACATATATAAAATGCTGAACTGTAATGCCAATCCTGACCTCAAAAGCTTCATTGACGATTGTAACAGAACCCATGAGCACCACACCAGAAACAAATACAGTTTAGATATTCCAAGAGTATGACTTAATCAAAGTAGAAATGCTCTACAAATCAAGGGACCCAGAATGTGGAATAACCTTCCCAATCATGGTAAAGACTGTACCTCCCTCAACTAGTTTAAGATAAAAACGAAGCACTACCTAATAAATTCCCTGTAACCTACCTTACCCCTATATTGTCAACCCATGTCTGTTTTTTTAAACAACGCTGTTTGTCGACCTAATTATATTTGTGCTGCTTTTTCAGCCATGTTCCCCCCATTTTTTATTTTTATTTTTATTTGTTCTCAACACATTTTATACATTAAACTCAATTAGTATCAAGTTTTATTCTTTAACCCTTAAACTGCGCTTGGCGTATATATACGCCCTGAGTAACATGTCCCATGGTGCGCATGGCGTATATATACGCCATAGGGTGCCAGGCCTGATTCAAATGGCCCGCGGCTACACGGGGTTCACAGTAGTTTCCTCAGGGCTCTTGTAAACAGATGCCATTTTAAAAAAAAATCGTGGGCAATATTCTCAGGTGTGAGAGGCACAGTACTGTTGGAGCAACCAAGGCCGGCGCACGCAGCATGAGCGAACAGCATTGATGTTCAGCTTGTGACCACAGCATCGCCGAAAAATGTCAAAATAAATAGATAATTGTTATTATTTAGCGATGACAATATTACAGATGACCAATGACTGTGATATAAATAACCAGGGTTGTGATAATGGCAGGATTGTTGTAATAATTAGCGCTGTGGGAGGAGTGATGCTGAGAGATGGAGGGAGACAGCATCGTTTACTGACTGTGTGGCCACCTGTTATTGTTTGCATTCACCATACCAGGTCAGTGGTTCTCTATGGTGAACACAAATGTAGATACTTATATATAATGTGTGTATTAGTGTAATAACAGCAAAAGGATTATGCTGGGAGGAGCCATATGGGTGACGGAGGTGACGTAGTCTGCACGATTTGTCTAGCTGTTTAAAGGGTGGCCACTATGCTCTTTGGGCGCACTACAAGCTTAGGTGTACAGTTACGGTGCATACAACATGTAGATATTTATATATAATATGTGTATATAGGGTAATAACACTGCAAAAGGTATTGTTGGGGGAGAAAGTTTAGTGCGTGTGACCTTGAAAGAGTGAGGGAGCCGCCAGCCGCCATTTGTGTATAGCGACGACTCTTAGTGCCTGAACTAACTATATCAGCTTAGCTGTACAGTTGTGGTGAACAAAATATATACATACTTATATATAACGTCTGTATATAGTGTAATAACACCACAAATGGTATTGTTGGGGGAGAAAGTTTAGTGCGTGTGTTGAGCGAGTGGCAGCGAGTGGCTGGCTGGTGTGTGGCGGTAACTCCTCGTTGCTTTTCGACTCTCAATACCAACTTAGTGGTTCGTTATGGTGACCAAAACATGCCAATACTTATATATAACCTGTGTATAGAGTGTAATAGCAGCAAAACTATTTGTTTATTGTTTTACTTACATAATAATTGAATCACTAATATGCACATCATACTTTTGAGTATAGCGATTATTAACCACTTTTATTATATAAATATATTACAATACACACTATTGAATAATATTACTGCAAAAAAACTAAGAAAAAATCAATCGGAGACATTGAAACAATTAGGTAATAATATCTTTGTGGCAACTCCCATCTGTCAACGCGGGTGAAGCTGACTGGGTCTGACGACCGCTCTGTCAACGCCCACTTTTTGCCAGATTTCCTCGGTCAATTGCGCCCAAAATACGTCACCTACGATTTTTTTTTATTTTTTCCGTGCTCAGGGGACACAAATTAACATGTTTAGAAGACGAAAAAAAAATTTTTAATTTTTTTTTTTCTTGCGCACAGGGGTGTAAATGTCCCAAGGACCCCTGAGCAGTGTAAGGGTTAATGTTTTTCCTGCCCGAAACGGTTTGCGTAATATTGGCTTTAGGCATTGTATGTACTAGCTCTATCTATAAATCTATCAATTTTTGTAAAATCTCTTGTATGTATGTACCTTACCTGAATACACATTTATTTATTTATTTATTTATTTCTGGGGGGAGCCCTGTCGGCTCCCCGGAGCTATCCCAGGCTGATATGCTATCTTGAGGTTATCTTGAGATGATTTCGGGGCTTTTTTAGTGTCCCCGCGGCCTGGTCCTTGACCAGGCCTCCACCCCCAGGAAGCAGCCCGTGACAGCTGACTAACACCTAGGTACCTATTTTACTGCTAGGTAACAGGGGCATAGGGTGAAAGAAACTCTGCCCATTGTTTCTCGCTGGTGCCTGGGATCGAACCCAGGACCACAGGATCACAAGTCCAGCGTGCTGTCCGCTCGGCCGACCGGCTCCCTTCTGCTAATGTCAGACTTTGGCATCAATCATGTGTATGGAGTTCTTAGGCCTACCGGGGACCACAACCAGAACTGAGCCCCCTCATAGAGGCAAGGGGAGCAATGGCCTATAGAAGCCCCCGTGTGGTTGGAAGCATTCTATGTCTGCCATCGACCGGAATAGGCACCCAGAAAGGTAAGCGCCTCAAAACAAACCCCTATTCTGGTTAAAATTGCTACCAAAAGCCGAACTAGTGGATAGAACTCCCCAACCGAAAACAAGCAAACTAGTGTGACGTCACACACCGCCGTGCCGCTGTCTGCGCAGCTCCCCCCTCCCCGGGAGGGGGAAGGGGGCGCCCCAGACCCTCCACGCCGGCTACCCACACCTCAGTTCTTGAGGCTGATGCTATAGGCGATGGTCGTGTGCTCTGGCTCCGGTGTCGCTACTGCACTGTGCTTTGCATGTGGTGTTAGTTTTGTGGGTGTGAGAGCCAGGAGTTATCTTCAGTACTCTGGCTGCATGCGCCTAGGGCTGCCTTCCCTAGGTGCCCTGTAAGTACTGCCCTTGGGGCTTGAGGCCACCTTCCAGTCTCCTCGGGGTCTGCCTCTGCTGGTCTGTTTTACCTTTCGGTTTTTCGGCCGCCTGTTGGGCTCTTGGGTGTTCTGTTCTCCCTTGTTACCGGCAGGTAAGAGGCAGTTTGCACTGGTAGGGGCGCAGGGTGCTGCACAGCTTGTATTCCCGACTTTGCGGCCGGCTCTGTTCCTTGGGGTTCGCTGTCCTCTTGCGGGGTTTTGTTTTTCTTTTTGCCTGGTGGGGGATTCTGTCATTTTATTCAGTTTGTTTTTGCCCTTCCACTGTTCTCCTCGGTGGCGCCCCCTGCTAGGTCCCCGTGAGTGTACACGTCCCTGTGGTTCAGCTGTAGGAGTTCGCTTGGTAGTTTTGGGCGCCGGTTTGCATCACCCTGCCTGGGACTACCTGAGCACGAGTCCTCTTAAAGTAAATGCTCAGGACCCTGGGAATCCCCTAGGGGGCGCGTGGGTCCGATGGATGTGACCTCAGAGTCCTCACTCGCTGTGTGCGAGTTTGAGGGTTGCTCGGTCCCCTTGTCTCAGGGTGACCCTCATTGTTTTTGCCTCTGCCATGCTGCCTGTTGGGTTGGTGATACTTTTGACCCTGAGTCCTGTGAGTGTTGCTGCTTGCTTGTGACTCAATTTACCTAAACCTCTGATGATTCTCTTCGAGTACAGGCGGCGCGTGCGTTGCAGTCTAGATTTCGTCTGTTGCAACGCGCTCGGTTGGTTGCTCACCCGGATGCCTCGGGGCTGCCCCGCTTTGCTTTTCGAGACCCGGACTTGGGGGTGGGGGTTGCTTCGATCCTGGTTCAGTCCGCACCTCCTCATCCTTTCCCTTCTGTTCGTTCTGGTACCCCCTACCCCTGCTTCTGGCCCCGAAGCATCTGAGGGTTTCGGGGTCGGAGCAGGGGTTACTTGATCTTGAGACTCGGATAGCTTCGGGGGAAGCCCCTTCCGGGGGGGCGGCAGAGGCATTCGAGTCTTGTCTCCCGGCCGAAGCTTCTGGGTCTGACCAGTGGGCACCCCTTCCTCCAGCTTTTCCAGCTGCTCCGTCCTTGTGTTGTGGGGTCGGGCCTTGGGGAGAGGACTCAGCCTTGGGTCCTGTGGTGAAGGACCTCGAGGCTGGGGAGGGGCTGACTTGGGGGCCTTGGGCCCTGCTGGACCTCACCTGGGTTTTTCTTCCCTCTGAGCGGGGCTTATTGTTACAAGGAGTGGGGTTTTCTTTTCCCCCCTCTGCGAACGAGTTGGATTTGGTGTCGGCCCCTCCCCGGGTTCGGTTCCATGTTCCCCCGGGTACGTCGGTTCCGTCCTTCCGGAGGTTTTCGGCTTATCGCATCTAACCTGGTGTGGTGCGAGCGGCCTTTGCGGCTTACCTCCTGCATGACCCGGATTATGCCTCGGAAATGGATCCGTCTGTATTCAGGTTTGGGACTTCGTTCCCTTTCTGGCTCCGTTACGAGGTTCCGGAGTCGTCCTAGCTAGCAGACTGCCCCTTGTTTGTTCTTGATTCCTGGCATTCCTTCTGTCGTTCCCGCACGCTGGAGTGGCGGGAAGCTTCCACGGTGCTTCAGGTTTTCCTGGGGGGCGAGCTTGAGTACCTGAATGAGTGCTTGTTTGCCCCTGCCCTTCCCTGCAATGTGGGCTTAATTCAGCTCCATGTGCAGGTTCCCACCCTTTCGGCAGCACTCGTTGCGGAGGACTTGCGCGCCAGGGGCCTTTTGGCTTCGGCCTTGCAGTTCTTTTCCCTCTTGGAGCTGTCTTCGTATTGGCTCGTGGAGGATGTGAGGACGCTTGGGTCCATCCCGTGGTCCGGCACCTTGTCCTCGGCTGCCTTGTGGAAGCTGTTCACGGCGATTTTGCGGGATGCGGTTTCTCTGTTTTATGCTTCCCGTCTCGCGTGTCGGCAGACGGTGCTGGGTTCCTCTGTGGAATCTGCTTGGGCTCTGGCTCATAGGCATTCTTCACTTTTTTGTCCTCTTCTGTTTGAGGAGTCGGCCGTGGCGCTGTTTATTCAGGCTGCGTCGGCGGCTTGTTGTCCGATGTCGGACTTGTTGGTTTTCCGGGGGTCCCAGGGTGGGTCTTCCCGGAAAGGTCATGCCAGGGCTTGGGGTTCCATCTCGTTGTGGTAGGCCTCTGGTGTCAGGTTCGGGTTTGACTCCTCCTGCGGACCCTCCCTTGTCTGATTGGCGCGGTGTTCACTCTGTGTGGGGTTCTAGGTCTCGTAAGCATTCCCGGCCCTTTCGCGGTTTGCCCCATTGATGGGGCGATGGGGGGGCGGCTTGCACTGTTCGCCCGCGCCTGGTCCCATGATTCGTGGGCCTTTCGGGTCGTGTCTCGCGGCCTGCGGTGGCGTTGGGTGGCCCCTCCCCCCTTTGGGGGGTCGGGGCTGGTAGGGCAGGTTTCTTCCCCTGCGCTCTGTCGAGTCGTCTTGGAGTGGGTACGCTTGGGCGTCGTCGAAATGACGTCGTCCCTCAGATGGGTTTCCCATCTGTTTCCGGTTCCGAAACAGGACTGCACGGACCTGCAGTTCATTCTGGACTTGTCCCGTCTGAACCCCTGGGTTCATTGCCCCTCCTTTCGGATGACTACCCTGTCACAGGTTTGGCTCCTCTTGGAGCCGGGAGCTTGGATGGTGTCCCTGGACCTCCGGGACGCTTATTGGCACGTCCCGATTCATCCACGGTTCAGGGACTGGCTTGGTTTTTGTTGTGGGGCGTCTGAGTTACCACTTTCGTTGTCTCTCGTTCGGGTTGAACCTGGCACCTCGCGTGTTCACGTGCCTTACAAGGGTTGTGGTGGCCCGTTTGCGTCTCCTAGGTGCTCGGGTGTTGGCCTACCTCGACGACTGGCTGGTTTGGGCTCCCAGCCGGTCAGCTTGCTTGCTAGCCAGGGATTTGGTTCTTTCCCAGCTCGCCGAGTTCGGGTTCTTGGTGAACTGGAGGAAGTCCCAGATGGTTCCCTCTCAGGTTCGGACTTGGCTGGGTCTCGTTTGGGACTCTCGAACTGCCTCCTTGTCTCTCCCTCCGGAGTCTCTCCTGCGGCTGCGGTCCCGCCTTCATCTGTTTCTGGAGGGCCCTTGGGTCACCTGGTGGTTGCTCGAGGGGCTGTGCAGGAGCCTGAACTTCGCGATGGTGGTCTACCCGCTGAGTCGGGTTTGGCTTCGACGGCTGTTCTGGTTCCTTCGGGGTTCCCCCTTCCGCCTCTCTCGCGATCGCAAAGTTCGACCCCCAGGGGCCTTGCGTCAGTTGCTGCGTCACCGGCTTCCTCTTTGGGTTTTTCGGGATTCAGTGCCTTGTCGCCTACCCGAGCCCTCGCTCGATGTGTACACGGATGCGTCGTCTCTCGGCTGGGGTTTTGTGACCAGTGCTCACCAGGCCGGCCAGGGGCGTTGGGATCCATCCTTCCGTCGAGCTCACAGCACGGTGCGGGAGTTCGCGGCAGTGTGGTTTGCTCTGGGGAGGATTCGGGTGGCCCGCGGATCGAAGATTCGGTTCCATTCGGACTGCTCTCCGGTGGTTCATTGTCTAAACTGCGGGGGTTCGATGCGGTCCTTGTCTCTTTGGGGTTGGTCGCTTCGGGTGACTCGTCTGCTGAGTTCTCGGGGTTTGGCTCTCCTGGCGGTTCACGTACGGGGCGTGTCCAATGTCTTGGCCGACGCCCTGTCTCGCTTCGTTCCCCTCTCTACGGAGTGGACGGTCGACGACGAGTCCTTCCGTTGGCTTTGCCAGACGTTCGGGCGCCCCGAGGTGGACCTCTTTGCGTCGACGTGGTCATTGGTGGTTCATTATCTTCCCGTTTATGCGGCGCCCTTCCCCGATCGCGAGGCCGTCGGGGTCGATGCCTTTCGGCTAGACTGGTCGAGGTGGGGGTTCCTGTACATCTTTCCCCCGGTTCGGCTGTTGCTCCAGGTCCTGACTCGCTTAGAGACTTACCAGGGGAGAGTTGTCCATCTGGCCCCTTGGTGGCCGGCCCAGCCTTGGTTTCAGGCGCTGGTTGCTCGATGTCCGAACCCGAGGGTTTTCCCGCGGCTCCGCCTCTTTCAGCAGATCAAGCTGGTACGTCACGTGGCTGGTTCGATCTTCTCCTCGAGTCTTCGCGTATGGGTTTTTTGACTCAAGTCTATCATCATTTCTATGGTGATCAGGTGGCCTCCTTGTTGGTGTCCCACCTGATGGCTTCTTCTCGGCAGCTGTATGAAGTTTCCTGGCGGTCCTTCTGTTTCTTTTTGCATCTTCGAGGTGTTAGTTCCTTGTCTGTTCGGGTGGTCTTGTCCTTCCTCTCATGGTTGTTTCAGGACCGTCATCTTATGCCTAACACTGTCGCTTCGTATCGTGCGGCGCTGGCGGAGCCGCTTCAGCTTGCTTTCGGTATTGATGTTACGTCTGCGCAGTTTCGCACACTGTCTCGTGCATTGTTTCACCTCCGGCCTGCTCATGCGTCGCCTGAGCTGTCCTGGTCTTTGGACAGAGTGCTCGCTTTCCTTTTGTCTCCTCATTTCGTTGTGGCTCCTTCGGTCCAGGATTGTTTTTCCAAGGCACTTTTCTTGTTGCTTTGGCCTCTGGGGGTCGGGTAGGGGAGCTTCATGCTCTCCTCCGGCGCAGGGGTTTCTGCTCTTTTGGTCGTGGTGATTGTTTTGTTCGTTTGCAGCCGTCTCCTTCTTTTCAGGCGAAGAATGAGACTGCTGCGTTCCGGAGGGGTCCATGGGTGGTTGATGCTTGGTTGGTCAGGCCGGGGGTGCATTTTGTGTCCGGTTGCGGCGCTTCGCCGTTATTTGCGCGCCACGGTTTCTGTGTCCGGGGACGCGCTGTAGGTTGATCCGGTTTCCCTTCTTCCCTGTTCGCGGGTTCGGGTCTCCCAGGTCGTCCGCAGGGTTATTAAGTCCAGCCAGCCTGCGGTCTATCCCCGTGCCCATGACGTTCGTAAGTTCGCGGCTCTTGCTGCCGTCTTTGGATATATGTCTTGTCTGATATTCAGGCGCGGGGATTTTGGCGGTCGAACAGGGTCCTGGCTGCTTGTTACCTTGTGAATGTCTCTGGCCCCCATCGGGCCTGTGTTGCTTTGGGTCGGCGGTTGCAGCCAGTTGTCGGCTTCGAGTTGAGGAGTGAGCGACGACCGCCTCCCGGATAAGTCCCTCTTTTTCTGTCTGTGGGTAGTTAACTCCGGGGAGCCGACGGGGCTCCCCCCAGAAAACCAGTGTTGAATGTAATGAAACGCCATTTTCTGGGCGAGTCCCGGAGGCTCCCCGGCATCCCTCCCTCCCTCCAGTCGGCGTTTTTTTACGTTTTTGACATCAAGCCTCAAGACCTGAGGTGTGGGTCGCCGGCGTGGAGGGTCTGGGGCTCCCCCTTCCCCCTCCCGGGGAGGGGGGAGCTGCGCAGACAACGGCGCGGCGGTGTGTGACGTCACACTAGTTTGCTTGTTTTTGGTTGGGGAGTTCTATCCACTAGTTCGGCTTTTGGTAGCAATTTCAACCAGAATAGGGGTTTGTTTTGAGGCGCTTACCTTTCTGGGTGCCTGTTCCGGTCAATGGCAGACATAGAATGCTTCCAACCACTCGGGGGCTTCTATAGGCCATTGCTCCCCTTGCCTCTCTGAGGGGGCCCGGTTCTGGCTGTGGTCCCCGGTAGGCCTAAGAACTCCATACACATGACTGATGCCAAAGTCTGACATTAGCATATCGGCCTGGGATAGCTCCGGGGAGCCTCCGGGACTCACCCAGAAAATGGCGTTTCATTACATTCAACGCTGGTTTTTTTGTACCATTGGCGCTCTCAGTTTAATCACATACCTTTCCATAACACACCGCATCCCGCAGGACTGGCGCAAACAGCTTCAGAAGCGCAGACGACGCACGAGCAGCCAAGACCAAGGCACCAGACCTGGGAACGGTCCCAAGAGTCTCATCATCCTCCGTAAGCCAATGCTTAGACAGCTCCAAGGGGGGAGGGGAACCAGGACTGAAGTCAACAAACCATGAGCGCGCAAGTCCTCAGCCACCATAGAAAATTTTTTTAGTGAGTATAATTGGACAGACTTGTTGCTAGGCAAGGAAGTGAAAGAGATGTATGTCAAGTTTTGTGAAATATATGATAAAGGCACAAAAATTTTTATACCAAAACAGAGATGCAGAACTAGGAAACAGGATTGGTTCAATAGAAATTGAGAGGGCCAGAGACCAAAAGACACAAAAATGGAATCAATACAGGAAGAGACCAAACCCCCAAACATATCAACGATACAAAGATGCGAGAAACAACTACACAGCAGTGAGGAGAGAGGCAGAAAGAAATTTTGAAAAAGGGATTGCAGACAAATGTAAAACAGAACCAGGTCTATTGTATAAATTCATAAACAACAAATTGCAGGTAAAGGATAATATACAGGGGTTGAAAATGGGAAATAGATTCACGGAAAATGAAAAGGAAATGTGTGAAACACTAATTGAAAAGCTCCAAAGTGTGTTTGTACAAAATGAAATCTTTAGGGAACCAGACACAATAAGAATTCCAGAGAACAACATAGAGCACATAGAGGTGTCTAGAGACAAAGTGGAAAAAATGCTCAAGGAGCTAAGTAAGAACAAGGCAGTTGGTCCAGATGGAGTTTCACCATGGGTTCAGAGAGAATGTGCACCCGAGCTCAGCATTCCACTTCAACTGATTTTTCAGGCATCCCTGTATACAGGAGTTGTAGCTGATGTGTGGAAAAAGGCTAACATAGTTCTAATCTACAAAAGTGGAAGCAGGGAAGACCCCCTTAATTATAGACCTGTATCATTGACAAGTGTAATAGTCAAAATATTGGAAAAAATAATTAAAACTACATGGGTAGAACACCTGGAGGAAAACGATGTAGTACCAGACAGACAGTATGGTTTTCGATCTGGAAGATCCTGTGTAACGAACTACTTAGTTTTTATGATCGAGCCACAGAGATTTTACAGGAAAGAGATGGTTGGGTTGACTACATCTATCTGGACCTAAAAAAGGCTTTCGACAAAGTTCCCCATAAGAGGTTGTTCTGGAAACTGGAACTTATTGGAGAGGTGACAGGTAAGCTACTAACATGGATGAAAAATTTCCTAACTGACAGAAAAATGAGGGCCGTAATCAGAGGCAAGGTATCGGACTGGAGGAATGTTACGAGTGGAGTACCACAGGGTTCAGTTCTTGCACCGGTATGTTCATTGTCTACATAAACGATCTACCAGTGGGATTACAGAATTACATGAACATGTTTGCTGATGATGCTAAGATAATAGGGAAGATAAGAAACCTAGATGATTGTCATGCCCTTCAAGAAGACCTGGACAAAATAAGTATATGGAGCAATGCTTGGCAAATGGAATTTAATGTTAATAAATGCCATGTTATGGAATGTGGAATTGGAGAACATAGACCCCACACAACCTATAAATTATGTGAGAAATCTTTAAAGAATTCTGACAAAGAAAGGGATCTAGGGGTGGTTCTAGATAGAAAACTGTCACCTGAGGACCACATAAAGAATATTGTGCGAGGAGCCTATGCTACACTTTCTAACATCTGAATTGCTTTTAAATACATGGATGGCGATATACTAAAGAAATGTTCACGACTTTTATTAGACCAAAGCTGGAATATGCAGGGATTGTGTGGTACCAATATCTTAAGAAGCACATCAACAAACTGGAAAAGGTGCAAAGACATGCTACCAAGTGGCTCCCAGAACTGAAGGGCAAGAGCTACAAGGAGAGGTTTGAGGCATTAAATATGCAAAAACTAGAAGATAGAAGAAAAAGAGGCGATATGATCACTACGTTCAAAATAGTAACAAGAATCGATAAAATTGATAGGGAAGAATTCCTGAGACTCGGAACTTCAAGAACAAAAGGTCATAGATTTAAACTAACGAAACAAAGCTGCCGGAGAAATATACGAAAATTTACTTTTGTAAAAAGAGTGGTAGACGGTTGGAACAAGTTAAGTGAGAAGGTGGTGGAGGCCAAAACCGTCAGTAATTTTAAAGCATTACATGACAAAGAGTGCAGGGAAGACGGGACACCACGAGCGTAGCTCTCATCCTGTAACTACACTTAGGTAATTACACTTAGGTAATTACCAGCGCAGCCAAAAGGGAGGGAACCTGCACGTGAAGCTGAAACGCGCCTCATCCCGCAGAAGGGCAGGAACATACAAGCACTCATCAACGTGCTCAAGGTTGCCCCCCAGGAAAACCTGGCAATAGCTGCCCGCGTCTCAGTAGGAGACGCGGGAGGCCAAAAACCTCCGGAAGGACGGAACCGAACCAAGGGTGGGCCGAACCCAAATCCAACCCATACGCAGAGAGGGAAAAAGAAAATCCCCACTCCTTTTAACAGAAAGCCCCACTCAGAGGGTTTGAAAATCGAGGCGGGGTCCATCGGGGTTGTGGACCCCCTAGTCAGCCTCTCCCCGACCCCAGGAACCTCCACATCAGGTTTTGCGTGCGAGCCCTCCTCCAAAGTCCCGGCTTTACCAGAAAAAAATTGGGGCAGCCGGAAAAGTGGGAAGAGAAGAGGCCCACTGGTCAGACCCCGATGAAACAGCTGGAGGAAGTGGCCCAAACGCTTCTGTAGCCTCCCCGTAAGGGGCAACCCTCGAAACTGTCCGAGTCTCAGAAACCTCTAAACCTCACTCCGACGCCGAAGCTCTCAGATGCTTCAGAGCCAGAAGCAAGGGGAGGGGGGGGGTAGGCAATGAACCACAGCAGGGCAAGAATCAGGGGGTGCAGACTGAACCAAGGCCGAAGCGACCAACACCTCCAAGTCCAGGTCCCTGTAAGCAAAACAGGGCAGCCGCGGGGCATTCGAGGAAGCAATAAACTGAGAACTTTACAGCAACCTATACTGAGCATGAAATGCCTGAGCAGCCTGCACCCAAATAAAGTCATCATCAGATTGGGTGAAGAGAGTCACAAACAGGCAATAGAGCTCGCAGGACTCTGGGTCGAAGGTGTCACCAACCGAACCGACAACATGATGGAGGCACAAACAATGAGCTTCGCTCTCAGACAAGGGGACAGAACAAATCCACAAGAGCCGTGACGAGGATTCGAATCGAACCTGCGTCCGGGAGCATCCCAGACACTGCCTTAATCGACTGAGTAGAACGGCCTATTGACATAGCTCGGGTGCAGGGGGGGGGGGGGTTGTGTAAAAGCCTGGTTTGTGCCTCGGAGAGGCTACGGGATCCAGTAAGTTCAGTAGAACTTCGGTTTCAACCCTTTTACCCTGTCGTAGCTCAGTCGATTAAGACTGTGTCTGGGATGCTCCCGGACGCAGGTTCGAATCTTTGTCACGGCTCTTGTGGATTTGTTCATTTGATGCATCACGTTAGTGTGATCTCTGTGTGTGACGATGTAAGGGCGAAGAGGGAGAACGGCCTATTGACATAGCTCGGGTGCAGGGGGGCGGGATTGTGTAAAAGCCTGGTTTGTGCCTCGGAGAGGCTACGGGATCCAGTAAGTTCAGTAGAACTTTGGTTTCAACCCTTTTACCCTGTCGTAGCTCAGTCGATTAAGGCTGTGTCTGGGATGCTCCCGGACGCAGGTTCGAATCTTTGTCACGGCTCTTGTGGATTTGTTCATTTGATGCATCACGTTAGTGTGATCTCTGTGTGTGAAGGGGACAGAGCAACCCTCAAACTTGCATAAAGCACAAGGAGACACAAGGATCACATCCGTTGAACCCTGTGCATCCAAGGGGATTCCCAGGGCCCTTAGACTGGTATCGCTAGGGGTAAGCCCAGGCAGGGTACTGCCATTCAGCGCCCCAGGTCTACCAACAAACTTCTAAAGCTGAACCTCCGGGATGTATCCACTCACGGGGGCTAAGCAGGGGGTACCACCGAACACAGGATGGCAAACTCTAACTAACAGAGGCAAGGGAAAACAAAATGCAGACTCCCCCTACCAGGCCAAAACAAAAAGGAAAAGAAAAATCCCCCGCAAGAGGATAACGGTCCCAGGAGGAACAGAGCCGGCTGCTGTAATAAGTGAAAACTAGCAGCGCAGTACCCCGTAACCCACCAGTGCAAAATCTACCACTTTACCCAAGGTAAACAATGGAGGAAAACCCCCAACACACGGGACAGTCAATCACCAAAAGACTACAGAAGTAGACCCCAAGGTGACTTGTTGAAGAGAACCCTAAGCCCCAAGGGCAGTACTTACAGGGGACTCAGGGAAGGTAATGCCAAGTGCATGCAGCTCGAGTACCTGAGAATATTACTTCCCGTTCGCAGGCCACTGTAAAAGCAATACCACACACAAGGTACAGCACAACAAGACAAACCGGAGCTGGAGCCACATGGCCAAACCAGCATCACATTAGCCCGCGAACTAGTGGTTAGATTGCCGGTGCGGTGGGTCTGGGGCTTCCCCTTCCCCCTCCCAGGGAGGCAGGGGGAGGGGAGCTGTGCAAATGTGCAACGCGGCCCGTGTGATGTCATGCTCGTTTTCGTTTGGAGAGTTCTGTCCACTTATTTTCGTTGTTTTAACCAAAATAGGGGTTTGTTTTGAGGTGCTTACCTTTCTGGGTGCCTGTCCTGGTTGATGGCAGATATAGAATGCTCCAAATCACATGTGCATTTCTATAGGTCATTGCTCCTCCTGCCTCTCTGAGGATGGGGGGGGGGGGCAGGTTCTGGCTCATGGTCACCGGTAGGCCTAGAACTCCATACACACTGACTGATGCCAAAGTTTAGTGATATACATATCAGCCTGAATAGTTTTGGGGAGCCGAAGGGGCTCCTCCCAGAAAAAAGTTTATAATGATGTGGATCAGCAAAAACTTATGTTCAGGCTCACAAAAACAAAAACTTATGATCGGAGAGCCTAAGGACTTAAATATTCATTCAGCGTGATGAGAATGTTTGATTCTCAGCATTCAGCATGAAGAAAATATTTGATTCTCAGCATTCAGTGTGAATAGAATGCTAAGAGCAAAATTCCCACACAAAATCAATATTAAAATTGTACATATTTTGTCTTACTGTTTAAACTAGCACAGGAAGAATATAGGCTGGTACAGTCAACTCTAGATTTCTTCAATTTATCACTTCTTGTTGTGTAAGTTTCCTTGACAGCTTTTGAAAATGCCCTGGCAGCCCCAATGTTTCTGCCTCTGTGGTCGCCATCATCCACTGACTGAATCTGCCTTGAGGTTCTATCCCCAAACAATTTTCTGTGAGAAAATACAATTGTACATTACTCTTGTGTTCTTTCTACACATTCTTTTGAATAAACATTGAATTAAATTGAATTTAAAAATAAATATGTCAATATTTACAAGCTTGTTCAACAAATACTAATAATAATATTTAACAAATATTTAAATACAGTACTTAAATATGATAGGTATTATATATGTATGTGTGTAAATCACGAAAATTAACACGTGATGAAAAATGTGAGTGTCAGACCACGGAGGAAGAATTGAAACAGGAATTTCCTTAAGTACTTTTGTATATTAATACATCTTCAGAAGGAATTTTATATAGTGGAACCTCTATTAACGAGTTTAATCCGTTCTGGCACCGAGCTCGTTACCTGGAAAACTCGTCTTAAGAAACAAATTTCGCCATTTAAAATAAAGGAAATAAATTTAATCCGTTCCACTTCCAAAAACATCCATACTTGTATGACATTTTTTTATGTAAATATAATACTGCACATGTAATTATAAATGTTTTGTTGGCTTGAGGGAGACGATGGAGAGGTGGAAAGGAGGAGAGGGGTTATGGTGTGGAAGGAGAATCCACCTCTGAGTCAGGCAGACTCTCTCTTCTTGGGAATTTCACCCAAATTTCATTTCAAATGTCACACAAGGATGCGTTAGACCAGCACCAAATAAAAAACTACGTCGATTACACTTGTCGTGTCAACAATATAATGGTCTTACCACGCAGATACAATACAATGCCATTCTCCCAAATAGGCTATGTGGCTATTAGAGAAAACGGAAATTTCATGGCAAACCTGTATACAATCCCCAAGTCGATCGGATAAGAATTGGATTTTATAGAAATATTTGCTCAAATGACACTTGAGCGCAGTGTTTGGGTGCATTCAAGAGAAAAAAGTGTGTCACATTCAAGTGACATATACCTGCGAAAGTGATAACACTTTCACAGTGTTATCACAAAGTAATAAATTAATTAAACATTTTCACACACCGGGTTGTCACTGCTTTATCAGAGCAGCTTTTCCAAGAATGCGTTCACCTTTTCAAACATTCCCAATACTTCCTTGATCTCAGTGGAAGAGGCAGCATCCTCCCTTACCTCCTCATTCCCTTACTAATGATGTAAATTGTTGATGAGGACCTGCCACACTCCCTTGTGAGATCAGTCACACAGACACCACACTCATGCTTTGCTATAATATCCTTTTTCAAATCCACAGTAATTGTATCTTTCTTCCTCTTGACAACACTATCTTCAGCAAGCAGCAGCTTTGCAGACATCGTGTGTTACAAATTGTAGTCGCAAAACCACTAAAAACCCAAAGAACAGTGCAAATAAATCCAGAGGGATGCTTGTCGTGTGCGATACAACAACAACACTGATGTCGGAGGCGTCCGAGGATTTGAGAGAACCCGCGAGATGCTAGGAAGCACCATGTGGTTTTGTTCGTTAATAGAGGCGAGCTCGTCAATAGAGACAAATTTGCTGCGAGTGGCTTGCTCGTTACTGGAAAACTCGTTAATAGAGCCGCTCGTTAATCGAGGTTCCAGTGTGTGTGTAATTACCTAAGTGTAGTTACAGGATGAGAGCTATGCTCGTGGTGTCCCGTCTCCCCAGCACTCTTTGTCATATAATGCTTTGAAACCACTGACGGTTTTGGCCTCCACCACCTTCTCACTTAACTTGTTCCAACCGTCTACCACTCTGTTTACAAAAGTGAATTTTCGTATATTTCTCCGGCAGCTTTGTTTCGTTAGTTTAAATCTATGACCTCTTGTTCTTGAAGTTCCGAGTCTCAGGAATTCTTCCCTATCAATTTTATCTATTCCTGTTACTATTTTGAACGTAGTGATCATATCGCCTCTTTTTCTTCTATCTTCTAGTTTTTGCATATTTAATGCCTCTAATCTCTCCTCGTAGCTCTTGTCCTTCAGTTCTGGGAGCCACTTAGTGGCATGTCGTTGCACCGTTTCCAGTTTGTTCATGTGCTTCTTAAGATATGGGCACCATACAACCGCTGCATATTCTAGCTTTGGTCTAATAAAAGTCGTGAACAATTTCTTTAGTATTTCTCCATCCATGTATTTAAAAGCAATTCTAAGGTTAGAAAGTGTAGCATAGGCTCCTCGCACAATGTTCTTAATGTGGTCCTCAAGTGACATTTTTCTATCTAAAACCACCCCTAGATCCTTTTCTTTATCAGAATTCTTTAAAGATTTCTCACATAATTTATAGGTTGTGTGGGGTCTATGTTCTCCAATTCCACATTCCATAACATGGCATTTATTCACATTAAATTCCATTTGCCAAGTGTTACTCCATATACTTATTTTGTCCAGGTCTTCTTGAAGGGCATGACAATCACCTAAGTTTATCTTCCCTATTATCTTAGCATCATCAGCAAACATGTTTATGTAATTGTGTATTCCCACTGGTAGATCGTTTATGTAGACAATGAACATTACCGGTGCAAGAACTGAACCCTGAGGTACTCCACTCGTGACATTCCTCCAGTCCGATACCTTGCCTCTGATTATGGCCCTCATTTTTCTGTCAGTTAGGAAATTTTTCATCCATGTTAGTAGCTTACCTGTCACTCCTCCAATATGTTCCAGTTTCCAGAACAACCTCTTATGGGGAATTCTGTCGAAAGCCTTTTTTAGGTCCAGATAGATGCAGTCAACCCAACCATCTCTTTCCTGTAAAATCTCTGTGGCTCGATCATAAAAACTGAGCAAGTTCGTTACACAGGATCTTCCAGATCGAAAACCATACTGTCTTTCTGATATTATGTCGTTTTCCTCCAAGTGTTCTACCCATTTAGTTTTAATTATTTTTTCCAATATTTAGACTATTACACTTGTCAATGATACAGGTCTATAATTAAGGGGGTCTTCCCTGTTTCCACTTTTGTAGATTGGAACTATGTTAGCCTTTTTCCACACATCAGCTACAGCTCCTGTACACAGGGATGCCTGAAAAATCAGGTGAAGTGGAATGCTGAGCTCAGGTGCACATTCTCTCAGAACCCATGGTGAAACTCCATCTGGACCAACTGCTTTGTTCTTACTTAGCTCCTTCAGCATCTTTTCCACTTCATCTCTAGACACCTCTATGTGCTCTATGTTGTTCTCTGGAATTCTTATTGTATCTGGTTCCCTAAAGATTTCATTTTGTACAAACACACTTTGGAACTTTTCGTTTAGTGTTTCACACATTTCCTTTTCATCTTCCGTGAATCTATTTCCCATTTTCAACCTCTGAATATTATCCTTTACCTGCAATTTGTTGTTTATGAATTTATAGAATAGACCTGGTTCTGTTTTACATTTGTCTGCAATCCCTTTTTCAAAATTTCTTTCTGCCTCTCTCCTCACTGCCGTGTAGTTGTTTCTCGAATCTTTGTATCGCTGGTATGTTTGGGGGTTCGGCCTCTTCCTGTATTGATTCCAATGTATATCTGTGTGTGTGTGTGTGTGTGTGTGTGTGTGTGTGTGTGTGTGTGTGTGTGTGTGTGTGTGTGTGTGTGTGTGTGTGTGTGTGTGTGTGTGTGTGTGTGTGTGTGTGTGTGTGTGTGTGTGTGTGTGTGTGTGTGTGTGTGTGTGTGTGTGTGTGTGTGTGTGTGTGTGTGTGTGTGTGTGTGTGTGTGTGTGTGTGTGTGTGTGTGTGTGTGTGTGTGTGTGTGTGTGTGTGTGTGTGTGTGTGTGTGTGTGTGTGTGTGTGTGTGTGTGTGTGTGTGTGTGTGTGTGTGTGTGTGTGTGTGTGTGTGTGTGTGTGTGTGTGTGTGTGTGTGTGTGTGTGTGTGTGTGTGTGTGTGTGTGTGTGTGTGTGTGTGTGTGTGTGTGTGTGTGTGTGTGTGTGTGTGTGTGTGTGTGTGTGTGTGTGTGTGTGTGTGTGTGTGTGTGTGTGTGTGTGTGTGTGTGTGTGTGTGTGTGTGTGTGTGTGTGTGTGTGTGTGTGTGTGTGTGTGTGTGTGTGTGTAATTACCTAAGTGTAATTACCTAAGTGTAGTTACAGGATGAGAGCTACGCTCGTGGTGTCCCGTCTTCCCAGCACTCTTTGTCATATAACGCTTTGAAACTACTGACGGTCTTGGCCTCCACCACCTTCTCACTTAACTTGTTCCAACCGTCTACCACTCTATTTGCGAAGGTGAATTTTCTTATATTTCTTCGGCATCTGTGTTTAGCTAGTTTAAATCTATGACCTCTTGTTCTTGAAGTTCCAGGTCTCAGGAAGTCTTCCCTGTCGATTTTATCAATTCCTGTTACTATTTTGTACGTAGTGATCATATCACCTCTCTTTCTTCTGTCTTCTAGTTTTGGCATATTTAATGCTTCTAACCTCTCCTCGTAGCTCTTGCCCTTCAGTTCTGGGAGCCACTTAGTAGCATGTCTTTGCACCTTTTCCAGTTTGTTGATGTGCTTCTTAAGATATGGGCACCACACAACAGCTGCATATTCTAGCTTTGGCCTAACAAAAGTCATGAACAATTTCTTTAGTATATCGCCATCCATGTATTTAAATGCAATTCTGAAGTTAGAAAGCATTGCATAGGCTCCTTGCACAATATTCTTTATGTGGTCCTCAGGTGATAGTTTTCTATCTAGATCCACTCCTAGATCTCTTTCTTTATCAGAATTCTTTAAAGATTTCTCACATAATATATAGGTTGTGTGGGGTCTATGTTCTCCTATTCCACATTCCATAACATGACATTTATTAACATTAAATTCCATTTGCCAAGTGGTGCTCCATATACTTATTTTGTCCAGGTCTTCTTGAAGGGCATGACAATCATCTAAATTTCTTATCCTTCCTATTATCTTAGCATCATCAGCAAACATGTTCATATAATTCTGTATACCAACTGGTAGATCATTTATGTACACAATAAACATCACTGGTGCAAGAACTGAACCCTGTGGTACTCCACTTGTGACATTTCTCCATTCCGATACATTGCCTCTGATTACTGCCCTCATTTTTCTATCAGTCAGAAAATTTTTCATCCATGATAGAAGCTTACCTGTCACCCCTCCAATATTTTCCAGTTTCCAGAACAACCTCTTATGTGGGACTCTGTCGAAAGCCTTTTTTAGGTCCAGATAGATGCAGTCAACCCAGCCATCTCTTTCCTGTAATATCTCTGCGGCCCGATCATAGAAACTGAGTAAATTCGATACACAGGATCTTCCTGATCGAAAACCATACTGTCTGTCTGATATTATATCATTTCTCTCCAGGTGTTCTACCCATTTAGTTTTGATTAGCTTTTCCAATACTTTCACTATTACACTTGTCAATGATACAGGTCTATAATTGAGGGGGTCTTCTTTTTTTTCCACTTCATCTCTAGACACCTCTATCCGCTCTATGTTGTTCTCTGGAATTCTTATTGTGTCTGGTTCTCTGAAGATTTCATTTTGTACAAACACACTTTGGAACTTTTCAATTAGTGTTTCACACATTTCCTTTTCATTTTCCGTGAATCTGTTTCCCATTTTCAACCTCTGGATATTATCCTTTACCTGCAATTTGTTGTTTATGAATTTGTAGAATAGGCCCGGTTCTGTTTTACATTTATCTGCTATCCCTTTTTCAAAATTTCTTTCTGCCTCTCTCCTTACTGCTGTATAATTGTTTCTCGCATCTTTGTATCGCTGGTATGTTTGGGGGTTTGGCCTCTTCCTATACTGATTCCATTTTTGTGTCTTTTGGTCTCTTGCCCTCTCACAATTTCTGTCGAACCAATCCTGTTTTCTGGTCCTGCATCTCTGTTTTGGTATGAATGTTTGTGTGCCTTCCTCGTATAGTTTTAAAAATTTGGCATACATTTCATTTACTTCCCTGCCTAGTAACAATTCTGTCCAATTACACTCATTAAAAAAATTTTGAAGTTCCCCATAGTTGCGTGTGTGTGTGTGTGTGTGTGTGTGTGTGTGTGTGTAATTACCTAAGTGTAATTACCTAAGTGTAGTTACAGGATGAGAGCTACGCTCGTGGTGTCCCGTCTTCCCAGCACTCTTTGTCATATAACGCTTTGAAACTACTGACGGTCTTGGCCTCCACCACCTTCTCACTTAACTTGTTCCAACCGTCTACCACTCTATTTGCGACGGTGAATTTTCTTATATTTCTTCGGCATCTGTGTTTAGCTAGTTTAAATCTATGACCTCTTGTTCTTGAAGTTCCAGGTCTCAGGAAGTCTTCCCTGTCGATTTTGTCAATTCCTGTTACTATTTTGTATGTAGTGATCATATCACCTCTTTTTCTTCTGTCTTCTAGTTTTGGCATATTTAATGCTTCTAACCTCTCCTCGTAGCTCTTGCCCTTCAGTTCTGGGAGCCACTTAGTAGCATGTCTTTGCACCTTTTCCAGTTTGTTGATGTGCTTCTTAAGATATGGGCACCACACAACAGCTGCATATTCTAGCTTTGGCCTAACAAAAGTCATGAACAATTTCTTTAGTATATCGCCATCCATGTATTTAAATGCAATTCTGAAGTTAGAAAGCATAGCATAGGCTCCTTGCACAATATTCTTTATGTGGTCCTCAGGTGATAGTTTTCTATCTAGAACCACTCCTAGATCTCTTTCTTTATCAGAATTCTTTAAAGATTTCTCACATAATATATAGGTTGTGTGGGGTCTATGTTCTCCTATTCCACATTCCATAACATGACATTTATTAACATTAAATTCCATTTGCCAAGTGGTGCTCCATATACTTATTTTGTCCAGGTCTTTTTGAAGGGCATGACAGTCATCTAAATTTCTTATCCTTCCTATTATCTTAGCATCATCAGCAAACATGTTCATATAATTCTGTATACCAACTGGTAGATCATTTATGTACACAATAAACATCACTGGTGCAAGAACTGAACCCTGTGGTACTCCACTTGTGACATTTCTCCATTCTGATACATTGCCTCTGATTACTGCCCTCATTTTTCTATCAGTCAGAAAATTTTTCATCCATGATAGAAGCTTACCTGTCACCCCTCCAATATTTTCCAGTTTCCAGAACAACCTCTTATGTGGAACTCTGTCGAAAGCCTTTTTTAGGTCCAGATAGATGCAGTCAACCCAACCATCTCTTTCCTGTAATATCTCTGTGGCTCGATCATAGAAACTGAGTAAATTCGATACACAGTGTGTGTGTGTGTGTGTGTGTGTGTGTGTGTGTGTGTGTGCGCGCGTGTATCTTATATATATATATATATATATATATATATATATATATATATATATATATATATATATATATATATATATATATATATATATATATATATATATATATATATATATATATATATATATATATATATATATATATATATATATATATATATATATATATATATATATATATATATATATATATATATATATATATATATATATATATATATATATATATATATATATATATATATATATATATATATATATATATATATATATATATATATATATATATATATATATATATATATATATATATATATATATATATATATATATATATATATATATATATATATATATATATATATATATATATATATATATATATATATATATATATATATATATATATATATATATATATATATATATATATATATATATATATATATATATATATATATATATATATATATATGTCGTACCTAGTAGCCAGAATGCACTTCTCGGCCTACTATGCAAGGCCCGATTTGCCTAATAAGCCAAATTTTCCTTAATACATTTTCTCTAATTTTTTTCCTATGAAATGATAAAGCTACCCATTTCATTATGTATGAGGTCAATTTTTTTTTATTGGAGTTAAAATTAACGTAGATATATGACCGAACCTAACCAACCCTACCTAACCTAACCTATCCTATCTTTATAGGTTAGGTTAGGTAGCCGAAAAAGTTAGGTTAGGTTAGGTTAGGTAGGTTAGGTAGTCGAAAAACAATTAATTCATGAAAACTTGGCTTATTAGGCAAATTGGGCCTTGCATAGTAGGCTGAGAAGTGCGTTCTGGCTACTAGGTACGACATATATATATATATGTATATATATGTATGTCGTACCTAGTAGCCAGAACGCACTTCTCAGCCTACTATGCAAGGCCCGATTTGCCTAGTAAGCCAAGTTTTCATGAATTGTTTTTTAGGTAGGTTAGGTAGTCGAAAAACAATTAATTCATGAAAACTTGGCTTATTAGGCAAATTGGGCCTTGCATAGTAGGCTGAGAAGTGCGTTCTGGCTACTAGGTACGACATATATATATATATGTATATATATATATGTCGTACCTAGTAGCCAGAACGCACTTCTCAGCCTACTATGCAAGGCCCGATTTGCCTAGTAAGCCAAGTTTTCATGAATTAATTGTTTTTCGACTACCTAACCTACCTAACCTAACCTAACTTTTTCGGCCACCCAACCTAACCTATAAAGATAGGTTAGGTTAGGTAGGGTTGGTTAGGTTCGGTCATATATCTACGTTAATTTTAACTCCAATGAAAAAAAATTGACCTCATACATAATGAAATGGGTAGCTTTATCATTTCATAAGAAAAAAATTAGAGAAAATATATTAATTCATGAAAACTTGGCTTATTAGGCAAATAAGGCCTTGCATAGTAGGCTGAGAAGTGCATTCTGGCTACTAGGTACGACATATATATATTATATATATATATATATATATATATATTATATATATATATATATATATATATATATATATATATATATATATATATATATATATATAAATATATATATATATATATATATATATATATATATATATATATATATATATATATATATATATATATATATGGTAGCTAGGTTGTTTTTAGAAATAAAACAGACTACTGTATTAAAGAATGCTCAATATAGTAACAACACCAAGGTTTACCTAAAATTGGGATCCACATCGTTCTTCCATCTATATGGATAAAATTGTTTACCTGCAAATATAAATATCAGCAGCAATTAATTACAAATGGCAGAGGTACTCAATGTATAATTAATTACAAATGAGAGAAGTGCATTTCTTGATTTCAAGTATGCCCAAGCATGTCATAACACACCAACAGTAACCAACCCAATCAACTTATTCCATTGTAAACAAAATTCATAACAATCCTCTCCTGCTGTGAGTACCAGTCCCTGCTGCCCGCCTTCGTGCTGCCTGACACAAGTTTCCACTACAACATTTTCCCCATACCATACTCAACCATCCATGTCTTTCAAAAGCAGGGCTGCATAGGGGAAAAAAAACACAAATCTCCAAACAAGGCACTCATTCAGATCAATACCAGCAGCCATTGTTTTTTGCCCTCTGGGACCAATGGGGTCTGTGGCGGTGGCACTGCTCTCCCCTCTGCTATTTCCACTTTGGTGGAAACTTAGTACCCAGATGAGCCACAGAGACGTTAGAAAGAATTTTTTCAGTGTCAGAGTAGTTAATAAATGGAATGCACTAGGAAGTGATGTGGTGGAGGCTGACTCCATACACAGTTTCAAATGTAGGTATGATAGAGCCCAGTAGGCTCAGGAATCTGTACACCAGTTGATTGACAGTTGAGAGGCGGGACCAAAGAGCCAAAGCTCAACCCCCGCAAGCACAATTAGGTGAGTACAATTAGGTGAGTACTGAGCCAGGGGGTTGTTTTCTCTCAATCATCTACAAATTCCCCACTAGCATCCCACTTCTCACATTTCAAGCATGCTGCTGGTCCCTCACCGGATTTCCAAAATTGGAATGAGAATCAATCAGTTGTTCAAAAAGCTGTGTCTAGCAATCTCAAGATAGTCATTGAGGCTCAAATTATGATTATTCAGAGCCTTCAAAGTGAGGATCAAGCTAACGGCATGAACCTACACCAACAGCAACAAGCAATAACCCTTCTCCGCGAGGTTAGAGCTTGTCACACTAGCCAAGAACAACTCCAGTATGGCAAAAACAATCTCTATGAGGAAAATACGCACCTGAAAACCAATGAATCTGTCAAAAAAACAAGAGGAAGATCTTAACAAAGTGAATGCATGTATCAGTACTCTAACCACCCAACAATCCGTCTCCCAGGATGAACAAGACCAGGAAAAGTTGCTGGACTCTGTTATGTCATCTTCAGCCATCCCTGTAGAAAGCAAAGGTGAGAAGTGTTATCACATTGTACATGCTATCATAAAGACCAACTGCATGTTGAGGTCAAGAAAACAGACATAACTGCTGCCTACAGAGAAGGCAAAAAGAATCCAGCAGGACCAAACCAAAGAAAAATTTGCCTCAAACTAGCTACCCAGTCCCTAAAATCTGATCTTGTCAAGGCAGCTGTATTCCCTGAAAAGGGAATTTACATAAATGAGTGCTTGACCAGAAAAAGACAGGAACTCCTCTACCGCCTACGACAAATCCGGAATCAATAAGTGCTTTGCTAGAGATGGCATGATAAGAGTGAGGAAAAATTTTGCAGGTAAAATGTTTATAATTTTAAATGAGGATAACCTCAACACATTCCTCAACCAATGTGGTGTGTCTGACCTGACTAACCCTATCAGTGCCTTATCTTAATTAACCCCCTTGTCACTAAGTGCAGGCTAGGTAACCTAGGTTTCATTGTTACCTAGGTTGCCTAGCCTCTGCATACTCCCTTGCTCTATTGTGGCCTGGCTTCGCCTGTGTTTCCTAGTGCAAACTATTACTTTCAGTGTACCTGAGTACACTGAAAGTAATCTACCTCATCAAAGTACACTCAAAGCAATCTACCTCATTTTTGTATAGTGTAACTTTAGTAACTTTAGTAATTTTATTAACCATTGCACTGTGCATATTTTATTAACCAGTGCAATGGTATACTCACCATTGCACTGTGCATATGGTTTCGGTAAAAACTTTTTAGTGGAATTGTCAAGGTCATATTTTTGTTGTTTTTATAAATGTTCAGATAAAGTTAATGTCAAAATATTTCTAAACTCAACTATTTCCATTAAAAAAAAAAAGGAGTAATAAAAACATTAAAAACATTAAAACAGAGCCTAATTAAAAAAACATAGCAACTAAAGGCACTTTGTGCAGTGCAGTGGTCAAGTTAAAATTGTTGCTGCTCTATTGTCCCCCTCACTGTCTGGCTCGTTGTCGCCGTGAGGGGGCTTGGAGGACAGCTGCAGGAGTGTGATGCTCCATGGGTCAGTCCTCTGTCCTTTTGCAGCCTTATGCTCCTGCTGCTGCCCTTACCAATTTTGCCAGACCCCTTTTCCTTTTCCTCATGTTTCATTGTTCTCCTCCCTCTTCTCCTATCAAATTGTCATTTCATGCCGACCTTTTGCCTGTTTCGATTATTCTTTCGACCTTCTTTGTTTTGACGCCTGGGTGTTTGAGGAGGCATACTCTTGCACCCGTAGAACTGTAGTACCCAACGTCTAGAGCGAGGGGACCCTTTTATTGTCAATCCTCCTTTCGTCACTGAACCCGCTCTCGACGGACTCACGGTTCTTAAGGTGGCGTTTGTGGGGCGTATACTCACGACGCACCCCTGGGGGGCCTCGGCAAAATCAGCGTTAGCTTCTTGTTGGGTGTCCTGCCTCTAATTGTGGCTCCATGGTGGGTGTGGGGGCACATTCGTGAATGAAAGTTTTCCCTCGTTTTCATGGCTGATAATGTTTCCCTTGTACTTTCTCAGGCTCATGGGGTGGGCAACCAAGCCCCCGAGTCAGACTGTGTTGGAAGACCAGGCCCTGTAGCCCCTTGCTGCATTGGGCCCCGACAACCTGACTACTCCCCTCAGCTCCCCTCCCTCCTCTGCGGTAGGGTCGAGTCCCCAGCCCCCAGTGGTGACCACCTCGTCCCACGGCACGGTACCACGGTCCCATGGTACTTCTTTGAGAGCGGATAGGCGCACGCTCCTCGATCTGCATTCCTCTCTCGTCCTGTCTAAACTCGATTATGGTTGCCCTGCCTACTCTTCTGCTTCTTTTTCTACTCTTCGCTGTCTTGCTTCTTTGTACCATACTGCGTTGCGCCTCAGCTCTGGTGCTTTTCGTTCAACTCCTACCCTCAGCTTGTACGCTGACACTGGCTTTCTCTCTCCAGGATCGCCGTGATCGCTACAGTCTTTGCTATCTTGCGCGATCCTTCCAGCATCCTCACTCTCACCTCTATCGTGCTTTGACTTTTACCCCTCCTGTAGTTACTGTTCCTCTTCACCTCCTTCCTCTTTCTGTCCGTTTGTCTCACAAGATTCTCTTTCAGCTCATATTACCAATGTTTCTCCTCGTATTGTTCCATCCTTGCCCCCGTGGAGGGTCCCCCTTCCCAAATTTTGTACTTCTCTGACCCTTATCACTAAAGCTTTTACCCCTCCTACAGTTCTGAAACGCCTCTTCCTTGAGCACTTTTCTTCTCACTCCCACTCCGTTCCCAACTTCACCGATGGGTCTAAGTCTGCTGACGGTGTGGGCTACTCTGTGGTTTTCCTGACCACACTTATATGTCACCTTCCTCCGGAGGCTAGCATCTTCACAGCAGAACTTTATGCTATTCTCTATGCTCTTCGTCTCCTGCTTTCCCGGTGTCAATCCTCCTTTGTGGTGGTAGTTGACTCTCGTAGTGCCCTCATGGCGTTAAGGTTCTTTAATCCGGTCCACCCGGTGGTTGTCGAGATTCAACATTTAACTCACGGTCACTTAATGGAGCGCCGCCCTGCTCCTTATTGTCCACATTGCATTGTCCTTCTTACGGTCGTGAAAATATTCTTGTTGAATGTCCTGACTTCCAGGACGAGCGTGTGTCTTGTTTTCCGACCGTCCCCCGCGGTCGCTTGTCCCTCGATAGAATTCTTGGCGACTCAGATACTTTTGATAACGCTCGCCTTATGCGTTTCTGTTCTCGTATTGGCATCCTTGGTGATATTTAGCGCCCTCTGATTATCCCGCACATTTGATGATGCAAAATAGCCTTCCCTTTTTGGTGCCTTCTATTGATAATTACTTACTTACTTGCTCCATTGTACCCTGGCTTTGCCTGTGTCCTCTAGTGTAAACTATTACTTTCAGTACACCTGAGTGTACCTCAAAGTAAACTACCTCTTTTTTTTTAGTGTAATTTTAGTAATTTTACTAAGTTTTATGTTCCATAGTCATTCCTTATTGAATCCTTTTTTACACATTCAAATGTTTATTCAAGTAAAGTACAGTACATACATAAAAGGTGTGATACAAACATTTTTGGATTTATAGATAGAGCTAGTACATACAATGCCTAAAGCCACTATTACGTAAAGCGTTTCAGGCAGGAAAAACACTAAGACTAAAACTTAATACTAACTGAGATTAAAGTATAAATTGTGTTGAGAAAATATAAAATTAAAGAAGGGGAGAACATGGCAGAAAAACAGCAAAAATACAATTTGGTCGACAAACAGCATTGTTTAAAATGGCAGACATGGGTTGACATTTATGGGAAGGTAGGTTACATAGAGTTAATTGGGTAGTGCTTAGTTTTTGTCTTAAACTGGTTGAGAGAGGTACAGTCTTTAACATGATTAGGAAGGTCATTTCACATTCTGGGTCCCTTGATTTGTAGAGTATTTGTAGAGGCTGGAATAGCAGGAAGAGGATGGGCCCACTGGTCAGACCCTGGAGTTACACCTGGAGAACGAACTCAAATGCCTCCGTAGCCACACCGGAAGGGAAAACCCCCAAAACCGCCTGAGTCTCAGAAACCTCTAAACCCTGCCCTGACCCCAATGCCCTCATACACCTAGGAGACTGAAGCTGGGGAGGGAGGGAGGGGGGGGGGGGGGAGAATGAACCACAGCAGGAGGAAGAATGAGGGGGTGCAAACTGAACCAAGGCCGAAGCGACCAATACCCCTAAATGCGGGTCCCTATAAGAAAAACGGGGCAGCCGGGGGGCTTCTGCAGAAGGAATCCACCAAGAATGCTGCAGCAATCTATACAAAGCATGCAATGCCTGAGCCACCTGCACCCAAATAAAGTCATCATCAGATTGGGTGAACTGAGTCACAAACAGGCAACAGTGCTCGCAGGACTCTGGGTTGAAGGTGTCACCGTTCCAACAGGCAGCGTGATGGAGGCAAAAACTTTGAGTCACCCTGAGACAAGGGGACTGAACAACCCTCAAACTTGCACAAAGCGAGAGAAGACCCAGGAGTCACATCCATTGGACCCTGTGCATCCTTGCGGGGATTCCCAGGGGCCCCCTAGACTGGTATCGCTAGGGGGTACTAGAAATATAGCGCTAGAAATGCTCTACAAATCAAGGGACCCAGAATATGGAATGACCTCCCAAATCATGTCAAAGGCTGTACCTCTCAACCAGTTTAATTGTAAAACCAAGTACTACCTAATTAACTCCATGTAACCTACCTTACCCCCTAAATGTCAACCCCTGTCTTGCTATTTTTAAACAATGCTGTTTGTGCTCTAATATGTACAACTGATGATTTCTGCCATGATCCCCCTTTTTTATTTGTATTCCTTTTTTCAACACAATTTATACCTAATCCCAATTACTATTAAGTTTTAGTGTAAGTGTTTTTCTGTGGGGAGCCCCTACGACTCCCTGGAGCTTATCGGGCTAATGTATGTTATATTAGACCGGGACATTAGCTAAGGAGTTCAGACCTACCAGGGACCAGTGCCAGAACCTGGCCCCTTCAGAGAGGTTTCAGGGAGCAAAGGCCCTGGAAAACCCTCTTGAGGTTGGGGATTTCCTTATCTGCCATCGACCGGGGTTAGACACCCAGAAAGGTTGGCATAACAAAACAAACCCCACATGGTAAAAAACTAAAACAAAAACACGAAGAGGTAGAAACTCCCTACATTTCCAAGGAAACAAGCAAACATCACACTTTATTGTCGCGCCGATCGTCTGTGCAGCCCTCCCCGCCCCGAGAAGAGAAGGGGGGGAGCCCCGGACCTACCGCGCCGGCTAGCTTCAGTTCGTAAGCTAATGTCATCCGGGATAGACGCTTCTCTGGCCATAGTTTCCTAGGCGGTATTTGCCTTGTGTGGTGTTCACTACCATGTGTTGTGTTGTGCGGTGGCCAGGAGTACCTCATCAGTGCCGAGGCTGCATCCGCTTAGGGACTTCCTTCCTAAGCACCCTATGAGTACCGACTCTGCGTGACAGGGTTATCTTCCCTGGGGCGTTCGGGAACCATTCCCGTTGAGGTTCTTGCTGCTCGGCATTTGCCTCGCCCTTGGGGCCAGCTGGGGCTTAGGGCCCTTGTTTGGCCCTGGGTAGGGACTGGTATTGTGCTGGTTAGGGCATTAAGGTGTTGCACGACCTGCCACCTAAGCGGCGACCGGTTACTGTTGCCTCTGAAGACGGTGTACTTTTGCGGGTTTTTTCTTATGTTATTATTTTCCTTTGCCTGGTGGGGGTCTGCCTAGTGTGGCTATAGTTCCACTGGTAGTGTTTGGTGGCCCTCTGCTAGGCCCCCGTGATAGTACACGTCGCAGGGGTTTTCAGTGCTATCCTCTACCCTCTTGTTAATTTTGTTTTTTTTAACCGGTTAGCAACACCTTGCCCGGGCTTCTCATAGCAGTCAGCCTACGGGACCTGAAAACCCCTGTCTGGGCTCGGTGGACCATTGAATGTGTCTTCCGGGTTCCAACCCGTCTTGTATGGGATCGTTGGTTGCTGTGCCCTTGCCTCCGGGTGACAGTCGCCACTTTTACCTCCGTCATGTTGCCTGTTGGGTCACCGACACCTTGACCCGGAATCTTGCAAGAGAGATTCTCTGCTTGTTCTCCAGTACTCTCTGTTATGATCTCAGCCTGCAGGAGAAACGAGTCTCCCTCCTTGAGAGTTATTCATCAAGCCTGACCTGATTAGAAGGTCTAGCAAATATTGAGGTGATAACACATATGTAAAATAGTTGCTTGGATATATGTAACAATTTAAGATTATGGGCAATGAAGAAGAAAACAGATAAATGACTGGTTAGGAGATGTGGACATTTTGCTGGAGGCGTGAGGCTCGCTTCTGGAGGGGCTTTGACCTCGCTTGAGTGCCAGACATCGCAGGGGAAAGCCGCGCTCCGTTGAGCTCCCGTCAGAAGGGAACCCCTAGTGATATATCTCGAAGAGAAGAGAAGTGTGCAGGCGTACCAGCTGTGGAATCGAGCTGGGGACGTGTGGTCTCAAGTCCCAGGCGATGAGAAGTGTTTATTAAATCGCCCAGAGGCATTATCGTGGGCCGTGGCAGCGTCCTGACCAACTTCGTCAGAGGAAAGAGCGCCCTCGACCAGACAATCTGTGGTAAGCACGATATACGCCAGTTCATAGTGATTGCTTGTAGTTGGTCGTGTGCCCAGCGACAGTAGCAATGTTTATTGATAAGTTAGACATGTTTTAATACGGCAGAAAGCCTGAAATAAGAGAGTGGAGAGGGAGGAACACGGAGCGACGTCCGTCCCCTCTGAGCGCTGGCAGGCAACTGAGGGAGCCCGGCTCCTGACGGCGAAGGACCCTCCCAGCGTGAGTGAGGACCGCCGCTGGGCGAGGTGGAGTATGGACCCGCCCAAAACGGGGGAGTCCACTCTCACTGTATGTAGAGGACAGATAGAGGTTTGAGGCAAACATATTGTGTGATTATTTGTTTATGTGTTAAAGGGGAAACAATTTTATTGGAGTGTCGATGGGTTGCAGGTTTGTCTTTGGGGAAGAAGTTGCTGAGAACTTCGAAGCCAGCACAGATGAAGTAGTTGATGAGACTCCAAGGTAGTGGAGCAGAGGACCTCGAGCTGTGAGGAGAAGCAGTGAAGAGGAGTGTCACATGCTTCTGTAGAGGTGGTGAAGCACCATAGTTGCTCGAGGGAACTTCATGGTGCAGCAGCCAAGAGAGCTGTGGAGGACCCTAGCAGAAGGGTGAAGCACCGTAGTTGCTCAAGGAAACTTCATGATAGCAGCCTGGAGGAGCTGCAGAGGATCCTGGTAGTGAAGCCCGGAAGAACCTAAGGATATTAGGGTAGTGAACTTCCAGAGGTGGAAGGGAAGTTCTGGTGGATTACTTATAGGGAGTTGATAGAGTTTGGTTGTCATTAGCGTGCAAGACGCAGTGAGAGGTGAGTGACTGTTTGCATTCTTATGTCAAGGAGTGTTTTACACTGAAGTTTAGAGTTACAGTCGTAAGCTAGATTACCTATAGACGTATGCGTTCTAGGACTGATAGAGTGATCGATTGATCATTGTTGTGTATCATTAAACATTTATACTGATATATGTTATTGCATTCAAATGCTGATTTTCTTTGTACACATTTATAGATACATATATATATTCTCTTGCTGATGGTGCAACAGTGTATGTAGACTTGATCAACTTGAGGTGGTTGATAGTATCAGGTGGTGAACCAGGAGATAGGATACCACTTGATAAGCTGATGATAGAGTTCTGATGGCGTTGGAGTGCAACCTGATTGTAATAGTATAGAGTATAGGATTCATTATTATTATATGTGTGTATGTATTGTGTATGTGCTTTGTCCAGTAAATGTATTCCAATTTGCTGGTGTTTGCCCTTGTCCTAGTGAGGCTTCCCATGAAATAATACAGAAGGAGAGAGAGAGAGAAAGAACCAAGAACCACTGCTGTGGACAGGGTAGAAAGCAATACTAATAAGTCAAAGGGGGATTGAGGAGATCATATCACCTAAGGAGAGAGTGGGGAGTCACAGCGGCTCGAGTGGGTGTGTGCACGTGACAACGAGGCTAAGTGTTGGAGCCGCATCCCCTAAACGTGTGACGTTGAGCCCCTCTCCAAGAGCCAGAAGCGCCCAGGGTGATCTCCTGGTAAAGTATAAACACTCTACCGAGTTGTGGGTTGGGTTGTCCGTAGAGAAGGATCAACGACGACGACGACAACACCACCAACCCACAGACTATAATATCTCCTGATGTTATTACTGTTCAGAGTACAGGCGGCATCCGTGTTGCAAGCTAGGTTAGGTTGCTGCAACACGCTAGGTTGATTTCCCACTTGGATGCCCCGGGGCCGCCCCGTTTTGGTTAGGTGCTGTTCGCCCCTTTCCCTACCTGTTCCCGGCTCTGAACCATCTGCGGGTTTCGGGGTCGGAGCGGGGTTTAGTTGGGGCTGAGACTCGGGGGGGGGGGGGGGGGGGGGGGGGGGTTTCGGGGGCTGCCCAGTTCGGGTTGGGGACGGAGGTTTTCGAGCCTGTTCCCCCTGCCAAGGCTTCTGGGTCTTACCAGCGGCCCTTTCTTGCTGTCTTTCCCATGGACTCTTACTTTTCTTTAAGGGCGGGAGGCTTGGAGGACGGCTCTGCCCCGGGACCTCTGTTGCTGGTTCCCGGGGCTGTGGGGGATGCCTGCTAGCAGTTCTGGGGCGGTTTGCCCCTGCCTGGGTTTTCTGCTTTTGGGCGGAGTTTTTCGCCTAACCAGTCTGCTTGCTTCCCACTTTTGCTGGCGTGTTTTCATATCTTTTGCGTTGGTCACAGACCTCTGTTCTGGTGGCCATTTTCTTCTCCTGGTTTCCCGGCGTGGCCACCAAGGCAGCATTGCTGTTTGTTTACATGCACCTGGGTGTGCGAGTGAGCGTCTTGGGTGAGTTTTAAACCTTTTTTCAGGGAGTTTTATTCTCCTATTGTCGTTTCTTTGCGTTTCTGGTGTTTTCTGCCCGTTTCCTGTTCCTCTGGGAACGTTTGAGTGTTGATTTTACACCGGGTTTTCCATTTTGTCTGTTTTGGGTCTGGCCCCTTTGGTTTGGGCTCAGTGTCCCTGGCTGTTATGCTTGCTCCCACACCTTGTCCCTCGGTTTTCGGTCTGTTTTGACCGTTTCCCTGGGGGTTCTGTTGGAGGGCTGTGCTTGGACTTTCTGTGGTGTATCTCCAACGGCAAATGTGGTGGTTTGGGCTCCCCCAGGTTCGATTCCAGGTTCCTTTGAGTTCTTTGGCTTCGTTCCGGAGGATTCTTTCTCTAGGGCCCCCTTCGTGGGTTCAGGGAGCTTTGTTTCCTCGTGTGTGACCCGGTTCTGCCTTTAGGAGTTCCGGGGTCTTCCTGGCTTGCAAACTGATCTTTTTGGATCTTGGCACATGTAGTGGCCGTGCTGGGACTTTGAGGTTTTGTTGTCGAGGTGGGCCTTTTGATGCAGTTTTGTGCCTTCTTCGCCTGGCCGTCGTGGTGCTCTCTGCCCACTGGTCGGCGGCTTGTAATTTTCTTTTCACGTGTGTGTGTGTGTGCACATGTGTATATGCATACAATGTGCATATGGCTGTTCATGAGGGGGTCCCGGGTTGCTCAGCGGTTGCTCGAGCAGTTGTGCAGGAGTCTGATCTTTGATGTGCTGGCCTACCAACGGGGTCGGGTTTGGCTTCGGCGTCTGTCTGGTTCCTTCGGAGACTCCCCTTCCGCCTCTCTTGCAATCGTTGGGTTCGTTCCTGCGAGGATCTTGTGTTGGTGCTGCGTCACCAGCTTCCTCTTTGGGGTTTTCGGGGTTCAGTGCCTTGGCACCTCCTGGAGCCTTCGCTCGATGTGTTCATGGATGGGTCATCTCTCGGCTGGGGCTTTGTGACCAGTGCTCACCAGGTCGGCCGGGGATGGTGGGGTCTGTCCGTCAGTCGGGCTCACAGCACGGTTCGGGAGTTCGTGGCTGTTTGGTTTGCGGTTCGGAGGGTTTGGGTCACTCGGTGCTCTACCTTTCAGCTCCATTCGGACTGTTCTCTGATGGTTCTTTGCCAGAACCACAGGGTTTCTCTTAGGTGTTGACCTTTGGAGTTGGTTCCTTAGAGTGGTTCGTTTGCTAGACTCTCGGGGTTTGGCTAACCGTGAGATTCATGTCCGGGGTGTGTCCTGCGTCCTGGCGGACAGCTGTCTCGGTTAATTCTTCTGTTCGTGGAGTGGCCAGTCGTCGCCGACTTGTTTCATTGGCTCTGCCGGACGTATGGACTCCTGGCCATGGACGTCTTCGAGTTGGCGTGGTCTAGGCTTCGCCCATTTTATGTGGCGTCCTTACTCGCCTGCGAGGCGTTCGTGGTGGATGCTTTTCGGCAGGACTGGTCGAGGTGGGGGTACCAGTTCCTCTTCTCCCGGTCCAGCTGTTGCTTCGGGTTCTGGTTCGGTTGGAGCCCAATCCCACGAGAGTAGTCCTTATGGTTCCTTGGTGGCCGGCCCAGTTTTATTTTCAGACGCTGCTTGATAGATGTCCGAACCCTGGATGTTTTCCCGTGGCTCCGCCTCTTTCGGCAGGTCGGATCAGCCCTGCACGTGACTGCTTCGGTCTTCTCCTCAGCTCTTCACATCTAGTAATTTGACGCAGGTATCACCATCTCTGTGGTGATCAGGTAGCTTTGTTGACAGTGTCCCACCTGCGAGCTTCGCCTTGGCGACAGTATGACGTTCCTGGTGTTCCTATGCACTTTTTCTTGCTCTTTGTAGGTTGTCTTCTCTTTCGCATTGGGTTGTCTTGTCCTTTCTTGGGTTTTCAGGACTACAGTTATTTGATGGTTCTTACTGTTGCCTCGTTTTGTGCGGCATTGGCGGAGCCAATGCTTGAACGCAAGCCAAGGCTTGCGTTCGGGATGGACGTCACATCTGCCCCGTTTCGTACGCTTTCTCGTGTTTTGTTTCACCTTTGGCCTGCTCATGCGTTGCCTGAGCCCTCCTGGTCCTTGATCAGGGTGCCTTCTTATCTTCTTCACATTGGTACTGGTGGTAGGTTTGTACGTTTGCAGCCTTTCTCCGTCCTGGCGACGGTCGAGACGGCTGTTTTCCGGAGGGGTTCTTGGGTTATTGATGCTTGATTGGTTTGGCCGGGGGTGCGTCCTGTGTTGTCTGGTTGCGCTTTTTGCCGTTACCTGCGTATCGTGTCTGGGGATGCGCTTTGGGTTGATCCAGTTCCCCTTGTTCCCTGTTTCAGGGCTTAAGTCTCCCAGGTCGTCCGCAGAGTTTTTCAGTCTTCCAGCCTGCAGTCTGTCCTTAAGCCCATGCTGTTCGGACGTTTGCAGCTTTTGTTGCCGTGTTGGTGACGTCTAGGGCTCATTTCAGGCTCAGGGATTTGAGGGTCGCACAGGTTCTTGACCGCCCATTCTTTATGCGCGTCTGCTCCTGTGCTTTCTTGTTGCCTTGGGTTGCAGGTTGCAGCCTGTTGTCTGTTGTCTCGGCTTCGCGTTGCGGAGTTTGTGGCGGCCGCTTCCCGGGTTAGCCCTTTCTTTTCCTTCTCTTTGGGTATGAAGCTCCAGGGAGCCATAGGGGCTCCCCACAGAAAACCAGCATTGAATGTAATGAAACGCCATTTTCTGGGTGAGCCCCGGAGGCTCCCTCCCTCCCACAGGTTGGCGTTTTTTTTGTGTTAGTTGAAGCTTAGCTTCCAAACGGAAGCTAGGCAGCCGACGCGGTAGGTCCGGGGCTCCCCCCTCCCTCTCTCGGGGCGGGGAGGGCTGCGCGGACGATCGGCTCAGCAGTAAAGTGTGATGTTTGCTTGTTTCCTTGGGACTATAGGGAGTTTCTACCTCTGCTTGGTTTTTTGGTTTAGTTTTTTACCACGTGGGGTTTGTTTTGTTATGCCTACCTTTCTGGGTGCCTAACCCCGGTCGATGGCAGATAAGGAAAACCCCAACCAGAAGGGGGTTTTCCAGGGCCATTGCTCCCTGAAACCTCTCTGAAGGGGCCAGGTTCTGGCGCTGGTCCCTGGTAGGTCTGAACTCCTTAGCTAATGTCCGGTCTAATAAAACATACATTAGCCCGATAAGCTCCAGGGAGCCTCCGGGGCTCACCCAGAAAATGGCCTTTCATTACATTCAATGCTGGTTCCCCCCCCCCCCCCCACACCTTGCCTGAAATGCTATGCGTATTAGTGGCTTTAGGTATTGTATGTTCTAGCTCTATCTATAAATCCAACATTATGTTTGTAAATCATCTATGTATGTACTTTTCCTGAATAAAAATTTTTATTTTGAATTTAAATTTGGCTAAGCCCAGGTGGGGTGCTAACCAGCACCCAAGTCTACCAACAAACTTGGGGGAGGGGGGGGGGGAACTGAATGAACCACAGCAGGGGAAGAACAAGGGGGCGCACGGAACCAAGGCTGAAGCGACCAACACCCCCAAGTCCGGGTCCTTATAAACAAAACGGGGCAGCCTCTGGGAATCCGGGAATCAACAAACCTAAACCTATCCTGCAATGCGCGAGCTGCCTGCACCCAAATCATCAGATTGGGTGAACTGAAACAGAAATAACCAACAAAGCTCGCGGGACTCCGGGTCGAATGTGTCACCGACCCAACAGGCAGCATGATGGAGGCAAAAACAATGAGACACCACGGCAGTCTCCATGGTGTAGTGGTAAGACACTCGCCTGGCGTTCCGCGAGCGCTATGTCATGGGTTCGTATCCTGGCCGGGGAGGATTTACTGGGCGCAATTCCTTAACTGTAGCCTCTGTTTAACGCAACAGTAAAATGTGTACTTGGATGAAAAAACGATTCTTCGCGGCAGGGGATCGTATTCCAGGGACCATAGGATTAAGGACTTGCCCGAAACGCTACGCGTACTAGTGGCTGTACAAGAATGTAACTCTTGTATGAGCGTCGCCCTGAGACAAGGGGATAGAGCAACCCTCAAACTTGCAAAAAGCGAGAGAGTACTCAAGGGTTTCATCCATTGGACCCCGAGTGTCCCCGCAGCATTTTCCATGACTCCTAGACTGGGTCTGCTAAGGGTAATCCCAGGCAGGGTACAGCTAACTGGCACCTAAGCTACCAATCAACACTGCTAATGCTCAACCCCCGGGACGTATCCACTCACGAGGGCGAAGCAGGGGATATCAACAAACAGAAGTAAAACCTAGTATAAAGGGGAAGGAACCCTAAGGCAACACCCCCCCCCCACCACCAGGCAAAAACAAAAATAAAATAAAAACCTCGCAAGAGGACAGCGTACCCAGAGGAAACAGAGCTGGCCCTGTTATATGTGAAAACTAGCTACGCAGTACCCCGCACCCCTACCAGTACAAAAACTAACATTTGCTCCAAGACAAACCTGGTAGGAAACCCCCCCAAAACACTCGGGGCGGTCAATTGCTAAGCAGCAAAACACCAACAGAGGTAGACCCAAGATGACTTGTGAAAGGGAACCCCAAGCCTCTAGGGCAGTACTTACAGGGCACTCAAGGAAGGTGACCCTAAGCACATGCAGTCCAAGTACCTGTGAATATTACTCCCAGCTCGCACACCACCGTAAGAGCAGTACTGAAACAGAAGACAGTACAACAAGAGTCCGGAGCTGGAGCCACAACGACCTAGCTGTATCCCATCAGCCGAAGAATTGCAGGGTGGATTGCCAGCGCATGGTTCTGGAACTCCCCATTCCCCATCCCGGGAAGGGGGAAGCTGCACAGACATGCGGCATGGCTCGTGTGACGTCATGCTTGTTTGCTCGTTTTCAATTGGAGGGTTCTGTCCACTTGTTTGTCTATTTTCATAATTTTTAAACAGAATAGGGGTTTGTTTTGGGGCGGTTACCTTTCTGGGTGCCTGCCCCGGTTGATGGCAAATACAGAATGCTCCAATATCACAAGTGCATTTCTATAGGCCATTGCTCCTCATGCCTCTCTGAGGGGGACCAGGTTCTGGCTCGTGGTCCCCGGTAAGCCTAGAACTTCACCCACATCGACTGATGCCAAAGTTACGGATATCCATATCAGCCTGGATAGCTTCAGGGAGCCATAGCGGCCTTCCCCAGAGAGTACCTAATTTCATCTTCATAGTTTCTTACCTAGTGTTTTAAACTCATACTGTATCTAGTGCTACTTAACACTTTCGCGCTCTCCGCAAAGGTCACTCAGCCAACCGAATGTGCGCGCTGCGTTTTTATCGCTTAAGCGTAAAAACAAAAATGTGTATACTCTTTTTACTCTTCTGACCTTAGTTCTCATGCTACGTATTTCATTTTGGTACCAACGTGTTCGCAATAAAATTCTCTAGAAGAACATTAGTAAAATAAGTCACGAAACATATAGGGATACCAGCACCAAATAAATAACTACGTAGATGACTCGCCGTGAGCGCCCATCAGCAACAAAATGTTTTTACTCTTGGGATTGTAATCACCTCCACACTTGTTCTACAGCGTTAATTTTGGTATCAATGGACTCGCAATGAAATTCCCAACACGGTGATATGAATATAAGCGTAGAATAATGATGCAGCCCGCCCGCAAGAGTGTGGGAAGTGGTGAAATTGTTACCCGGTATCGGTGACGGGACGACGCACGGCGCTTTGAAAGTTTATACTTATTTCACTCTCATGACATTAATTTTCTATGTACGTCATTCATTTTTATGTCAATGTGTTCGCAATAGAATGTTCTATGTGCCCATAGGTAAAAAATATCAACAAAGCGTAAGTTAGAATAGCGACAAATATAAAACAATGCTGGAACATATCAGTGAGCGTCAAACACACACGAAATATTTTTACTTTTGTTATGTTTGTCAAGATTATACTTGTTGCACACAGTTATTTTTGGTTGTATATTGATCGGAATAAAATTCCCTAAACAGACATATGCATATAATACATGATATGGGGGAAGAATTACCAGTATAAACGGCTAAAGTCACCCACCTGCAACCCGTTTGGGACAAAATACCATTTGATCGAAGTTATCCACACCTTTCATGAACTTATTGTACCATGCAGCATAGTGGTGAGAAAGAGAGCCTCATAGCGCGCAGTTTGAAACAAACCCAAAGTAAATCGGATAAAAATTGAATTTTATACAAATATTTTAAAAGTTGACATAACTTTATGTCCACTATGCGTTTGCGTTAGACGAAACCGAACGCGCCGGCGCGTCCAGATAGCGCGAAAGTGTTAATACCCAAAATAAATAAAATAAATAAATAAAATAAATAAATAAAATAAATAAATAAAATAATTAAATAAAATAATATATATATATATATTATGTGTGTGTGTGTGTGTGTGTGTGTGTGTGTGTGTGTGTGTGTGTGTGTGTGTGTGTGTGTGTGTGTGTGTGTGTGTGTGTGTGTGTGTGTGTGTGTGTGTGTGTGTGTGTGTGTGTGTGTGTGTGTGTGTGTGTGTGTGTGTGTGTGTGTGTGTGTGTGTGTGTGTGTGTGTGTGTGTGTGTGTGTGTGTGTGTGTGTGTGTGTGTGTGTGTGTGTGTGTGTGTGTGTGTGTGTGTGTGTGTGTGTGTGTGTGTGTGTGTGTGTGTGTGTGTGTGTGTGTGTGTGTGTGTGTGTGTGTGTGTGTGTGTGTGTGTGTGTGTGTGTGTGTGTGTGTGTGTGTGTGTGTGTGTGTGTGTGTGTGTGTGTGTGTGTGTGTGTGTGTGTGTGTGTGTGTGTGTGTGTGTGTGTGTGTGTGTGTGTGTGTGTGTGTGTGTGTGTGTGTGTGTGTGTGTGTGTGTGTGTGTGTGTGTGTGTGTGTGTGTGTGTGTGTGTGTGTGTGTGTGTGTGTGTGTGTGTGTGTGTGTGTGTGTGTGTGTGTGTGTGTGTGTGTGTGTGTGTGTGTGTGTGTGTGTGTGTGTGTGTGTGTGTGTGTGTGTGTGTGTGTGTGTGTGTGTGTGTGTGTGTGTGTGTGTGTGTGTGTGTGTGTGTGTGTGTGTGTGTGTGTGTGTGTGTGTGTGTGTGTGTGTGTGTGTGTGTGTGTGTGTGTGTGTGTGTGTGTGTGTCGTACCTAGTAGCCAGAACGCACTTTTCGGCCTACAATGCAAGGCCCGATTTGCCTAATAAGCCAAGTTTTCCTGAAATAATATATTTTCTCTAATTTTTTTCTTATGAAATGAAAAAGCTACCCATTTCATTATGTATGAGGTCAATTCTTTTTTATTGGAGTTAAAATTAACGTAGATATATAACCGAACCTAACCAACCCTACCTAACCTAACCTAACCTATCTTTATAGGTTAGGTTCGGTTAGGTAGCCGAAAAAGTTCGGTTAGGTTAGGTAGGTTAGGTAGTCGAAAAACAATTAATTCATGAAAAGTTGGCTTATTAGGCAAATTGGGCCTTGCATAGTAGGCTGAGAAGTGCGTTCTGGCTACTAGGTACGACATATATATATATATATATATATATATACATGCCTATACTTGCATAAACCACAAGTGAAGATTAACAATCTTTGGACAACACCCACCAGTGGGCCTCGAACCCAGAAAGCACAACTACCTTCCAGTAGCTGCCATAACTAGTACACCTTAACCCACTACACCATCAGACCCTTCAAAAGAAGTAGAGACTTCGAGATATATATATACACCTCAAATATCTCCACTTCTCGAGGGCACTAGACAAGTGAGAGGTTACTATGCGCTTTTCATCAAGCCACTGTTAATGTGAGAGAACTCGTGTCCATGCTATAAGCCTATACTTGCATAAACCACAAGTGAAGATTAACAATCTTTGGACAACACCCACCAGTGGGCCTCGAACCCAGAAAGCACAACTACCTTCCAGTAGCTGCCATAACTAGTACGCCTTAACCCACTACACCATCAGACCCTTCAAAAGAAGTAGAGACTTCGAGATATATATATACACCTCAAATATCTCCACTTCTCGAGGGCACTAGACAACTTTACCATTGCGATCATTGCTGTCATCTTGTATGTGCTATCAATATGCTTTATTGTGCCTACTAATCTTTGTCAAATTATCAATCAAGCTATCAATGCTATCAATCAAAGCTATCAATGTGCTTCAATATACAGTACAACCTCGAATCAACGTACTATATGGGACCAACCCCAGTGCGTTGGAGCGTTGGATTCGTTGCAAGAGGTGACCTTCAAGAGGCGTTTGCGTCAAGTGTCTTTTTTTTTCTTGTAAACAATAAAAATACATTATCATATTATATACTGTACCTATATATTACTACTTTACTAAAAAAATACTGTGTTACAGTTGTTATTTACCTTATTGTTGGAGTTATCTCCATCTTGAATTCTTATGGAGTCATGAATGCTGTGCAGTAAATACGTACTGTACTGTATTATGCCGTTAGCACTGTATTGATAAGTAGTTCTGCTGTATGTTGAGTACTACAATACAGTTTATGAAAACCATTTTACACTAAAATTACTGTACTGTAACCTTGATTTGAACACTAACACTATGCACTTAAATTTAACACTTATTCTAGCTGTACACTACACACACGATGTTCTTAGACATTTGCATCAGCTTTGCTGGTGCTTGCTGCTGCTGTGTTTGCTTCAGCTACTTCTGAGCTGGTGCTGGGTACGGCTGTTGTACCGGTGCTGGGTACTGCTGTGCTCGTGCTGGGTACGGCCGTGCTCGTGCTGGGTACGGCCGTGCTCGTGCTGGGTACGGCCGTGCTCGTGCTGGGTACGGCCGTGCTCGTGCTGGGTACGGCCGTGCTCGTGCTGGGTACGGCCGTGCTCGTGCTGGGTACGGCCGTGCTCGTGCTGGGTACGGCCGTGCTCGTGCTGGGTACGGCCGTGCTCGTTCTGGGTACGGCCGTGCTCGTGCTGGGTACGGCCGTGCTCGTGCTGGGTACGGCCGTGCTCGTGCTGGGTACGGCCGTGCTCGTGCTGGGTACGGCCGTGCTCGTGCTGGGTACGGCCGTGCTCGTGCTGGGTACGGCCGTGCTCGTGCTGGGTACGGCCGTGCTCGTGCTGGGTACGGCCGTGCTCGTGCTGGGTACGGCCGTGCTCGTGCTGGGTACGGCCGTGCTCGTGCTGGGTACGGCCGTGCTCGTGCTGGGTACGGCCGTGCTCGTGCTGGGTACGGCCGTGCTCGTGCTGGGTACGGCCGTGCTCGTGCTGGGTACGGCCGTGCTCGTGCTGGGTACGGCCGTGCTCGTGCTGGGTACGGCCGTGCTCGTGCTGGGTACGGCCGTGCTTGTTCTGGGTACGGCCGTGCTCGTGCTGGGTACGGCCGTGCTCGTGCTGGGTACGGCCGTGCTCGTGCTGGGTACGGCTGTGCTCGTGCTGGGTACGGTTGTGCTCGTGCTGGGTACGGCTGTGCTCATGCTAAGTAATTACCTAAGTGTAGTTACAGGATGAGAGCTAAGCTCATGGTGTTCCGTCTTCCCAGCACTCTGTCATATAACGCTTTGAAACTACTGACAGTCTTGGCCTCCACCATCTTCTCACCTAACTTGTTCCAACCGTCTACCACTCTGTTTGCGAAAGTGAATTTTCTTATATTTCTTTGGCATCTGTGTTTAGCTAGTTTAAATCTATGACCTCTTTTTCTTAAAGTTTCAGGTCTTAGGAAATCTTCCCTATCGATTTTATCAATTCCTGTTACTATTTTGTATGTAGTGATCATATCACCTCTTTTTCTTCGGTCTTCTAGTTTTGGCATATTTAATGCCTCTAACCTCTCCTCGTAGCTCTTGCCTTTCAGTTCTGGGAGCCACTTAGTAGCATGTCTTTGCACCTTTTCCAGTTTGTTGATGTGCTTCTTAAGATATGGGCACCACACAACCGCTGCATATTCTAGCTTTGGCCTAACAAAAGTCATGAACAATTTCTTTAGTATATCGCCATCCATGTATTTAAAAGCAATTCTAAAGTTAGAAAGCGTGGCATAGGTTCCTCGCACAATATTCTTTATGTGATCCTCAAGTGATAGTTTTCTATCTAGAACCACCCCTAGATCTCTTTCTTTATCAGAATTCTTTAAAGATTTCTCCCATAATATATAGGTTGTGTGGGGTCTATGTTCTCCTATTCCACATTCTATACCATGGCATTTATTAACATTAAATTCCATTTGCCAAGTGGTACTCCATATACTTATTTTGTCCAGGTCATCTTGAAGGGCATGACAATCATCTAAGTTTCTTATCCTTTCTAGTATCTTAGCATCATCAGCAAACATGTTCATATAATTCTGTATACCAACTGGTAGATCAATTATGTAGACAATAAACATCACTGGTGCAAGAACGTAAAACGTGGAGTACCCTGCGGTACTCCACTGCCCGAAACGCTTTGCGTAATAGTGGCTTTAGGCATTGTATGTACTAGCTCTATCTATAAAGCCAACAAACTTTGTAAAATATCTTTATGTATGTACCTTTACCTAAATAAAAATTATTATTATTATTATTATTACTTGTGACATTTCTCCAGTCCGATACATTGCCTCTGATTACTGCCCTTATTTTTCTATCAGTCAGAAAATTTTTCATCCATGTTAGAAGCTTCATCAGGGCTCTTGTAAACAGACGCAATTTTTTTTTTAAATCGTGGGCCAAATTCCCGGGTGTTAAGGGCCTCAGTATTGAGCGAGTTACCAAGCCTGACGCACGCAGCATGAGCTCACAGCACTGCTGTTCATCTTGTGACCACAGCATCGCCTAAAAATGCCATAATATACTTGTTCATGCTATTATGTAGCGATGATATTATTACAGAAGACCCCTGACTGTGACAAAACTAACCAGAGTTCTGATAAAAGCAGGATTGTGGTGATATTTAGCGCTGTGCTCCATGTTGGGAGGAGTAATGCTGTGGGAGGGAGGGTGGTGGCATTGTCTTCTGACTGTGTGTGGCCACCTTTTATTGACTGCACTCACCATACCAGCTTAGTGGTTCGCTATGGTGAACACAAATGTAGATACTTATATATAACGTGTGTATAGAGGGTATAAACAGCAATAGGAGTAGGTTGGGAGCCGCCATTTTGGTGAGAGGTGGCGTCGTCTGCATGACTTATTATGTTGTTTACTGGTGACCACTATGGTCTTTGGGCACCATACCAGTTTACTTGTACAAGTATGGTGAATAAAACAGGTAGATACTTATATATAATGTGTGTATATAGCGTAATAACACCACAAATAGTATTGTTGGTGGAGAAATATTAGTGCGTCTGGCCTTGAGAGCGGCCGCCACCAGCTGTGTGAGTAGCTATGTCTTTGTGCCTTTACTCACCATACAAGCTTAGATGTACAGTTATGGTGAACAAAACATGTAAATACTTATATATAACATCTGTATATAAAAGCAAAAACAGTATGGTGGGAGCAGAATGGTGGCAAGTCAGGTGAGGTGAGGGAGGGAGGGGCAGCCAGTGGCGGGCTGCCACTGCCACTCAGCATACCAACTTAGTGGTTCGTTATGGTGAACACAAATGTAGATACTTATATATAGCGTCTGTATATAGTGAATAAAAGCAAAAACAGTATTGTGGGAGGAGAATGTGGGCGAGTGAGGTGTTGAGGGAGTGAGTGGTCATAATCAGATATTATGTTCCTAACTCTGCTCTCCTCTCACTATATTATGCACTAATCTACCCCTATCTTAATTATGGTATCTGTGCATGGGGGTCTACCACTGCAAACCACCTTAAGCCTATCATCACACAGCAAAAATCTGCTATCAGAATAATAACTAACTCTGCTTTCAGACAACACTCAGCTCCCTTGTTTAAATCCCTAAACTTGCTAAATATTAACTCCCTCCACACATTCTCTTGTGTCAACTACATTTACAAAACCCTGTTCTTAAATGCAAACCATGCTCTGAAACTCTCCCTGGACAGATGTAATAGGACCCATTATCACCACACCAGAAATAAATATCTCTTTGATATCCCCAGGGTCAAACTTAATCTGTGTAAACACACTATGCAAATTAAGGGACCTAGACTATGGAACTCACTCCCTAGTGAATTGGAAAACTGTAAAACTTTTGCCTTATTTAAAAGTAAAACCAAAAAGTACCTAATTTCATCTTCTTAGTTTCCTACACTGAGCTTTAAATTTGCTCTGTACATAGTGTTACCCAATCTCCTAATTTTTATGTAGTATCAAACAACCTTATCATTGTGTTCATTGCTGTCTTCTTTTATGTGCTAGCCATATGCTGTATTGTGACTACTAATTTTTGTCAACTACCATTCAAGCTGTCATTGCAATCAATCTTATATTGTTTCTGCTGTATTGTGCCTAATAATTTTTGTCAACTACCATTCAAGCTGTCATTGCAATCAATCTTAGCTACCTATGTGCTTTAATATACTGTACCTACAATTTTCTCTTATCTTCTTTTTTTCATTCCATGTAACTGTTATCATTTTTTGTCTATAAATTTTGCAAGTGTTTACCTCCTTAAAATTTTCTTAGATTAAGGACCTGCCCGAAACGCTGTGCGTGCTAGTGGCTTTACAAGACTGTAATTACCATATTATGTATCCTCACATTCCTTATGTACATTCTTGTATATGCATAAATAAATAAATAATAAATAAATAAGTGACTGGCTGGTGTGTGGCGGTCACTCCTCGTTACTTTTTGACTCATAATAGCAACTTAGTGGTTCGTTATGGTGAACAAAACATACAAATACTTATATATAACCTGTGTATATAGTGTAATAACCGACAAAGTATTTGTTCACTGTTTGATGAACATAATTGAATCAACAATATGCACACCATATTTTTGAGTGCAGCGATGATTCACTCGTCTTATTATATAAATGCAGTATATCGCACTACACACTTTTGAATAATATTACAGCAAAAAAACTACGAAAAATCAGTCAGTGACATTGAAATAATTAGGTAATTATCTCTTTGTGGCAACTCTGGTGTGACAGCTGGCGAGCAACAGACCGTCTGGAACGCACGCTCAGTCAGCGCCTGTTTTTTGCCAGACTTCCCCGCCCTATAGCGGGCAATATATGCCACTTACGATTTTTTTATTATTTTTCCTATGATCAGTGAACACAAATTAACAGGTTTAGAAGAAAAAATTTTTTTTTTTTTTTTTGGTATGCGCCTGTGAATGACAAATGCTAAATAACCAGGCGCCATACAAGGGTTAATGAATATATTATTAAAATTATATACCATTTTCTTATTTAAATGGCAAACCACAAAAATTTAAGTTCATTACAAAAGAATGCTCACCTATAATTGTTCTCATATCTTCAATCCTCGATCCTTCGTGGTCTAGAAGGATCCTTGTGTACTTCTCACGATCTCCAGACGAGAGGTAAGGAAACACATCAAACTTCAATTTCTAAGAACAAAGAAAAGCCACACAGGAAAAATCATACTTTTACTAAAACTTACAACCAGTGAGTGGTTTTGGCAGATTCAATAATAATAATAATAATAATAATAATAATAATAATAATAATAATAATAATAATAATACAGTTGGGCCTCGATTTACGATGGTAATCCGTTCCAAGAGATGTACCGTAAGTCGAAATTATTTTTCCCATAAGAAATAAAGGGAAATGAATTAATCCGTACCCGACTCCGCAAAAAACCAGCGTTGAATGTAATGAAACGCCATTTTCTGGGTGAGTCCCGGAGGCTCCCCGGAGCTATCCAGGCTGAATGGATATGTATAACTTTCTGGCATCAGTCAAAGTGCTAGGAGTTCTTGCCTACCGGGGACCACGAGCTGGAACCTGGCCCCCTCAGAGAGGCACGAGGAGCAATGGCCTATAGAAACCCCTTTGTGATTGGGAGCATTCTATGTCTGCCATCGACCGGGACAGGCACCCAGAAAGGTAGGCGCCCCAAAACAAACCCCTATTCTGGTGAAATTATTGCTACTGAAAGCCGAACGAGTGGACAAAACTCCCCAAACAAAATTATCAAACTAGCATGACGTCATCACGTCGCCGCGCCACCGTCTGCGCAACCCCCCTCCCCAAGAGGGGGAAGGGGGAGCCCCAGACCCTCCACGCTGGCGATCCAACTGGCAGTTCTTAGGCTGGATGTCAAATACGCGAAAAACGCCGCCGACCAGAGGGAGGGAGGGATGCCGGAGAGCCTCCGGGACTCACCCAGAAAATGGCGTTTTCATTACATTCAACGCTGGTTTTCTGGGGGGAGCCCCGTCGACTCCCCGGAGCTACCTCCCCAAAGATAAGTAAAACAGGGAAGGAACCAGAAGGCAGATACCACACGTCCTAACTGAACAACCAAAACCAGAGACAAAACAAAGACCAAAACGAGAAGAAAAAGACCACCCAGGCCAACGACCAGGACAGCACCAAAACTCAAGAGTAGGCCAGAGGGGAACAACGCCCAGGACAGCATGTGGAATGGAGCAGAAGGAACCGCAATACTGAACACAAGCAGGAGTGGCTCTGCCAGCACCACCCAACATGAGGTGACAGGACAATCGCAGACGACGGTCCCAGAACAACCCCGAAGGGAAGACAAGCCAACCCTATCAAAGACCGAAGGACCCTTCGCAATGATAGGAAAACCACACGCTGCCCCCGAGACGAAACACGCAGGTGGGAGACCAATAACCTGGGACCTGTGTTCAGATTCGCAAAACGCGAAGCTAAAAACAGCGACCCCGCAACCCAAAGGAGCAACATAACCAGCTCCAGCAGGGAAGAATGAGACACGCATCCCCGAGGCATCTAAGAGGATAACTACCGAGGACGAGAAACTGCAGGAAAGCAAACACACCCAGTCCGGAAAAGGAACAAAGAAAAACTGAAACCAGGACCGGAACCCAGCAAACCTGGTTCCAAGAAAAGGAACCAGGAAAGCAGGAGCGGCAGACCGAAAAGTCCACACCCCCACCCCACAGACAGCGCAACCCGAAGCCTGCAGAAAACCACACACAAATCGCAGGAACTCGGTACCAAAATGGATCACCGGAGAAGGCCAAAAGCAGGACGTGGAACATGGACAGAGGCCCACCGGAGCACCAAACAGGATAACCAAGAAGCACTGACCCCAGACACACAAAAAAGTGTAGCATGGGGAGGAAAAACGGAAATAAGGAAGGAAACCACGACTACGGCCCAAGGAACGGCTGGGAAGTAACGCACATGACCAACCATAAAATGTGAAGGAGTGTGTACATACCTGAGGGACCTTACGGACAGCAGTGTGCAGTCAGGCACCGAAGATAGGCAAGGAAAGTGTCCAGACAGGGAAAAAACCCAGGGGTCGACAACGAAAACAAAAGCACCAAAATGCGGGGCAGAGCCCCACAGGACAACAAAGAACAAAAGATGGACAAAAAAGGCACTTAAGACACATGCAAGGTGACCAAACATCACACCAAACACCCCAGTCAGGAGCCATCGACGCAATCCCGCCAAGCGGGGAAGAGTAAACAAGGATGGAACAGTGAACAAGGGTGGTGGAGTCAGTAGAGTATCCCAAGAAGATACTCGCTCCAAACGCATGAGCCTAACCAGAGAAGCAAAGTTCTCCAAAGCACCAACGATGGAACTCAAACCATTCCGTACGTCCAAGGAAAAGTCCTGCCAACCTGTGGAGAACTGTGAGGCGGCATCCTAGCATATAACCAGCAGAGTAGCGAAGAATAACGAGACTACCTGCAAGTGTGGTCTAGAACAGACATGCGAGACACCGTACCGACACTCAGAGCGCCCAACCCGCACCATTGCCCGCCAAAATATCACCCGCAACTACTAAATATGCAACAAAAGATAAGTAGTTCCTTAGTGTTTGTGTTTATTGACCAATCCCCACGAAACAATAGAAACTGGGATAGTGGCACAAGCCACCCTTGTGACACATTGTGAGCACGAAACAACGGGTATAAAAGGGATAAGCACAGAATCAGGAAAGACCGGAGGAATGACCTGCACTGTAATAGGCCCGGTGACATGCGGAACCAATTACCACGTAACGTGGTGGTGGGGCCCCACAATTGGTGCAAGGGTGGGTTGGACATGTATGTGAGTGGGAATGGATGGTAAGAAACAGTAGCAACCTCGCACAGGCCAATAGGCCCTTCGCAGGTCCACTGTACTTATGTCCGTATGTTTGTACACACAAGGAGACACAGACACTAAAAGAACCTGATCAATGTCAGAGGGGAAAGGAAGCGAAAAGCACCAAGAAGCCATGTGGAGGAGGCAGAAGCCACCCACAGGAGCAAACGTGAAGACAGAGCCCAGAAGGCTCAGGAAACTGCACAACCGTCAACTGACAGGAGAAGCGGGGCCCAAGAGCCAGAGCCAACCCCCGCAAGCACAACTAGGCAAGCACCCCACCAAAAGTGAGAACCAGCACTAGGCCGACAGAAGTGCCAGACAAGACATCACCACCTGCAGAGCAGACACACGACTGTGCCACAACACAGGCGAGCCAAGTAACATACCAGGAGCAGCGCTAAAGGTGTGACCCAAAGGCATGCAGACTCGAGGCAGTAGGCATAGTATGTACCGTTACCTGAATAAAATGTGAGGTCGAAGGAGAAATACGGCCAGAGGTGCGCGCCCTGCAGAAGACAAAGCAGTACAGAGGGAGAACAAAGTGACACCCCCAGATATAAATCCAAAACACCCTCAGCATCCAGAGGGCCATGACTGGAGGGAGAAACGAGCAAGCCGCCGTAGAAAACCACGAGAAACGGCGCGATCACACGAGCATACCGCCCGTAAACAAAACGCACACGAGGTACGAAACGCACCACCCGTCCACCGGGAGGCGTGGCTCGTACACCAGGCGGACACACAAATCGTACACACAACGTACAGACATTGTACAAACACCAGGAAGGCGTGCGGAACGAAGACAAAGAACGCCGAAACTGGAAGTAGAGACGACGCGAAAACAAAACAAGGCAAAAACGAAGCAAAAGAAAACAGATGATGGAAGGGAACCAACAAAATGGAAACCACATCGAAAATCAACAGACGTTTCAATAATATTGGAAGGTAAGAAGAGACTCACGAACCAACAAGAACGCTTTGCCCGAAACGAATGCCCGAAACGCTTTGCGTAATAGTGGCTGTAGGCATTGTAAGTACTAGCCCTATCTATAAATTCATCAATCTTTGTAAAATATCTAGTACGAATGTACCTTACCTAAACAAACATTTATTTTTATTATTTATTTAGAACCACGACAAGCACCCCAGACCAAGGAACTTGCAGGTACAATGATACGAAACGGTTGAGGCACTATGTACTAGGCTGTTATGACCCTGGGTTCCTCAGTGGAAACCAGAGGTCAAAATTGAGCTAACTAAACTACCTTTTAGTAGGGGGATGCATGGCGAGGTGCATTTGTTTGTATCTTCCCTGCCAGACGTAAGACTATTCTTGTTTCTCAAAGAGCATTTAAAGACTGAGCTTGGGGTTGATTATTAAATAATAAAATAGGCACCAACTATGTTTACTAATACTTTCTAATCATTTGTAAAGTAAACCTGAATAAACTTGGGATAGGAATGCTGTACGATTAGTTGAGTAGTCTGCTGGCAGCGAGTGAAATGAGGGAGGAGAGTGGAGACGCTCTCTCTTCTCTGACTGGCGTTCGTGGGGATCAAGACTTTTCTGAGCTGCTCTGCACTCCTCTACCTTTCCTCTTGCTTATTTCCCTTACTTTAAGTTCCTGTACCATTAAGTTAAGTCCTGTGTTTTTTAAGTGTGCCTACTCTGGGTTTGTAAGATTGGTGGAAACCTTGGGGTAGTATTTGCCAGTGTTTTGGGTACCCATTAGTGTTGTGTTGTGTTAAGGTACCACGTGGGCTCACTACCCCTAAGCTGCCCAAGCTTCAAGTGCTTCACTGGTAGTACTTTACCCTAGCTTGTTCTCGGTGTAAACCTTGTATCCTGCTTATGTGGACCAAGGCTTTTAACGTAAGATAGTGTGGTTAAGTAATTATTACTATTGTTATTGGTGTGAATGTATATGGGGGGTTGTTAAGGGGTTAATAAATAAGTAAGTTAGTAAAGGAGTATCCATTCTTCCTGTGTAGGATATCTATGATCAACCTCTAGACTGACATTGTGTAGCCAATTAATATTCACTGTGGATATTTTACTTGGGGGCTGGGCCTTTTAGATCTCCCATATTTGATAACTCTTAATGCTAACTACTGCCCCTACATCCATTTATACTAGATCCCCCATAGTACAGACACCCATTTTCAATATAGGCCAAGATATAAATCCATCAATGTTTGTTTCACACCTTGTATGGATGTACCTTACCTGAACACTTGTTTTTTTTTTTTTTTTTTTTTTTAACAGCATCGCAACATAAGAGCGAAAAGGGTAAGGAAAAGGGGGTGAAACACACCCCCAGGAAACGGGACCGACAAACCCGAAGGAACACGGAACCGAACCCAGGGAGGGGTATACCCGAAAACAACAGGAACACAGAGAGAAGAAACAACCCCACTGAGGAACTGCCAGCCCCACACCAAAGGTACAAGGACCCAAGAGGGGCAAACGGGGCTGAGCCCCCCCAGGCAACCCCTCCCTAACCCCGGGAACCTCTACGGCATGACCCAGGGCCGAGCCGCACCCCCAAAGCCCCAGCTTAACAAGGAAAAGCCGGGGCAGCCGTGCAAACACTAATGAAGGGAGCCCACTGGTCAGACCCATACAGCACGGCTGGAGGAACCGACTCGAATGCCTCCGCCGCCACCCCGGAAGAGGAAAACCCCCGAGACCACCCGAGTCTCAACCCAACCAGACCCCGCCCAACCCCGAAACCCACCTATGGTTCGGAGCAGGAAGCAAGGGAGGAAGTGAGTAGAACAGAAGGGAAGGAACAAGAAGCGGAAGGAGCCAGAGCCGAAGCGACCCCCACCCCCAAGTCCAGACCCCAACCACCAAAACGGGGCAGCCTCGGGACATCCGGGGCCGCAAACCAAGAGCGTTGCAGCAACACACACCCAGCAAGCAACGCTGCAGCCGCCTGCACCCGATTATCAGGACCAGTGGCCTGGGTGAAGGAGAGCGCCTACCAACAACAATCATCGGACGAATCCGGGTCACAAGAACAAGGACCCAACAGGCAGCATGGCGGAGGCACAACCGGTGAGTGTCACCCTGAGACAAGGGGACAGATCAACCGTCAAACTCGCAGGACGCGAGGGGGACTCCGGCGACATACCTAGAGGACCACGGAGCCCCCGTGGGGTTTCCCAGGGCCCTTAGCCTTTGGTACACGCTAAGGGAAGCCCAGGCAGGGTACCGCAAACCGGCGCCCAAATCTACCAACAAACTGCTAAAGCTGAACCCCCGGGACGTGTTCACTCACGGGGGTCAAGCGGGGAGTATCGCCAACAGAAGAATTAGAAAGAAAATCACCTAGAACAGGAAGGGGGACCATAGTAAAGGCAGACCCCCACCAGGCAAAAACAAAAACAAAAGAAAAACCCCGCAAGAGGACAACGTACCCAGGCGGAACAGAGCCGGCCGCTGTTAATGGTGAAAACTAGCTGTGCAGTACCTCGCGCCCCTACCAGTGATAAAAACTACCACCTACCCAGAGACAAACCAGGGGAACAAAACCCCAGCCGACTCGAAGGGCGGCCCAGTACCGAGCAGTAAAGGACACAGCGGAGGCAGAACCCAAGGTGACTTGTGGAAGGTGGCCCCAAGCCCCAAGGGCAGTACTTACAGGGCCCCTAGGGAAGATAGCCCTAGGCACATGCAGCCAGAGTACTGTGGAATCTCACTCCTGGCTCACACCCCACCGGTAGAGACAGTCCACACCACAAGGCACAGAACTGAAACAAAAACCGGAGCCAGAGGCAATCGACCAGCCAGTATACCATCAGCCAAGAACTGGCAGTTGGATTGCCGGTGTGGAGGGTCTGGGGCTTCCCCTTCCCCCTCTCAGGGAGGGGGGAGGGGGGAGGTTGCACAGGCGGTGGCGCGGCAACGTGATGACGTCATGCTAGTTTGATAATTTTGTTTGGGGAGTTTTGTCCACTCGTTCGGCTTTCAGTAGCAATAATTTCACCAGAATAGGGGTTTGTTTTGGGGCGCCTACCTTTCTGTGCCTGTCCCGGTCGATGGCAGACATAGAATGCTCCCAATCACAAAGGGGTTTCTATAGGCCATTGCTCCTCGTGCCTCTCTGAGGGGGCCAGGTTCTGGCTCGTGGTCCCCGGTAGGCAAGAACTCCTAGCACTTTGACTGATGCCAGAAAGTTATACATATCCATTCAGCCTGGATAGGTCCGGGAAGCCGACGGGGCTCCCCCCAGAAAATTAACTTTAAAGTAAATTTTATACCTAATTCACCCAAATCTTCACTACAAAAGTATGTACAAGTTATTACCTACATTTACTGACGACTCCTATTCGCGTATGGAAGATGGGAGAGGAGGGGGGGGGAGGAGGAGAGGTGCTATTGTTTGGAAGGAGAGTCCCCTTCTATTAAAACATCAGGCAGTGATGATTTCTCTGGGGTACACTCTCTCCTACGTTTTGCCTGCATACCACTAGGTAGAATGTGGTTGAGCCTGGTTGAGGTTCACTGCTAGTTTGTCTCACTAAAAATTTGTCTACAACACTTGTTTTTCCCTTTGTTTTAACATTTGTCTGTAGTGATGCTTCACAGTGTCATTGAAAAGGTTAAGGCAATGGCGTATTGCAGCTTGATTTAGGCGAGTCGTTTCAGCTATAGTTTACAGTTCTTCACATGCTGCATGCCCAACCACTTGGGCTAGACAGTAGAGCGACGGTTTCGCTTCATGCAGGTCGGCGTTCAATACCCAACCGTCCAAGTGGTTGGGTCCCATTCCTTTCCCCCTGTCCCATCTTAAATCCTTATCCTGACCCCTTCCCAGTGCTATATAGTCGTAGTGGCTTGGCACTTTCCCCTGATAGTTCCCTTCCCTTCCCATGCTGCAAACATTTTCTTAATTTTTGAGGCAGGGATATTCTGTACTGTCTCTATGGTCATCCTCACTTGTGTTTTCATATGTTGAACCTTACCACTGACTTTCTTGGGACCCATGGCATGATAAATAATCAGTTTTATGTTTAAAAAGCAAAAAAACACACCCGAAAAATAGAATTTCTTATAAGCATGATTGTCATTAAGCAGGCAGCTGTAGTAAACTGAGGCAGGTCAGCTCGCGCGACTGGTCGACCCGAACGTGTATTAACAAATATCGTTAGTCGATGACACTATCGTAGGTCGAGTCACATTTTCCGATCAAATTTATATCGTAACTCGAGGTGCCACTAAAAAATAATAATAATAATATTATTAATACACACAGAAATCACACTAACATGATATATATCAATGAGAAAATTCACTGGGGCTGTGAGGCAACGTGAATCTGTGACCAAGGCATTGTCAGCCACATTCCACCACTGTACCACTGTGGCTTGTATAAGTCATACAACCGGATTTCTACTGAAATTACAGGAAGTCTGGAGGCCCTTACTGAAGCCAGTCCAAGATTTTATGTATGACCCACAAGCACTTGGGTGGAAGAGCAAAGTGGTCCCACACCACTTAAGATACCAATTCAGATTCAGATACCGCCCCAACTTCAGATACACACAGAAATCACTAACATGATATATATCAATAAGAAAATCCACTGGAGCAGTGAGGCAACACCACATAGTCCTACACCATACGCCCCACAGGTTTAAGGTGTAGAACCACTTTGCATTTCCACCCGAGTGCTTGTAGGTCAAGCGTAAAACTTGGACTGGCTTCAGAAGGGGCCTCCAGACTTCCTGTGATTTCAGTAGAAATCCGGTTGTTTGACTTTTTCAGGTCAGCGGTGGTACAGTGGTAGAATGTGGAACCTGTGACCAATGCATTGGTCACATGTTCGCGTTGCCACACAGCTTTAGTGGATTTAATAATAATATTGATTTTACAGAGAACCTGATTAGTGATTCCATAGATGTTTATATTATTTATATATAGTCACTTATCATGGAGTGTCAAGCATACCTTAAGGTTCCAAAGCTATAAAATTAAAAATGATAAATAATAAACCTTCCATAACTTAAATATTAAAGACCAGCGAGTATTTTGACATTATAAATACCAAAACCTATTATAAATCTATTACATTATTAATTAGAGATTAAAATGGCCCAAGTCACATTGAAATTAATATTTTTGAAAAAAAAAAAAAAAAAAAAAAAAAAAAAAAAAAAAAAAAAAAAAAGCGTTGAATGTAATGAAACGCCATTTTCTGGGCGAGTTCCGGAGGCTTCCTGGAGCTATCCAGGCTGAATGGATATGTATAACGTTCTGGCATCAGTCAATGTGCTTGGAGTTCTTGCCTACCGGGGACCCAGAGTCAGAACCTGGCCCCCTCAGAGAGGCATGAGGAGCAATGGCCTATAGAAACCCCCATGATGTTGGGAGAATTCTATGTCTGCCATCTACCAGGACAAGCACCCAGAAACTATTGCTACCAAAAACCGAACGAGTGGACAGAACTTCCCAAACAAAGATTAGCAAACGACACACAGAAATCACAATTGCGTGACGCATCAAATGAACAAATCCACAAGGGCCGTGACGAGGATTCGAACCTGTGTCTGAGAGCATCCCAGACGCTGCCTTAATCGACTGAGCTACAACATGGTCAAAAGGAGTTGAAACCGAAGTTCTACTGAACTTACTGGATCCTGCAACCTCTCCGAGGCACAAACCAGGGTTTTACACAACTTCCCCCACGCACTCGAACCATGTCAATAAGCTGTTCTCCCTCTTCGCCCTTCATTACACACAGAAATCACAATTGCGTGATACATCATATGAACAAATCCACAAAGGCCGTGACGAGGATTCGAACCTGCGTCCAAGAGCATCCCAGACGCTGCTTTAATCGACCGAGTTACGACATGGTCAAAAGAAGTTGACACCGAAGTTTTACTGAACTTACTGGATCCTGCAGCCTCTCCGAGGCACAAACCAGGGTTTTACACAACTCCCCCATGCAATCGAGCTATGTCCTCAGTGCAGCTGAGGGAGAACGGCCTATTGACATAGGTCTTGGACTTGGAGGTTTCCAGGGCAGACCCTGCAACTAGAAACCTTTAGACGCTTTGGGGCCGGAAGCAAGGAGGGAGGAACCGGATGCAAAACGGAATGGGAACGACTAGGAGGGGCGGACGGAACCAGAGCCGAAGCAATTCCCACCCCAAAGTCCGGATCCCTATAACCAAAACGGGGCAGTCGCAGGGCATCTGGGGCCGCAACCAACCTGGCGCGTTGCAGCAACCTAAATCTAGCATGAAACGCAGCAGCTGCTTGCACCCTCATATCAGTATCAGTAGCTTGGGTGAACTGGAGCACGTACAGACAACAAACGTCGCACGACTCCGTGTCAAAGGAATCACTGACCCAACAGGTAGCATGGCGAAGACACAACTGGCGAGTGTCACCCTGAGACAAGGGGAAAGAACAATCTTCAAGCTCACACGAAGCGAGAGGGAACTCAAGGGTCACATCCTTCGAACCACGGAGCCCCCCGTGGGGTTTCCCAGGGCCCTTAGCCTTATTAACCCGATAAGGGAAGCCCAGGCAGGGTACTGCGAATTGGCGCCCAAGTCTACAAAACTGCTAAAAGTTGAACCCCCGGGATGTGTCCACTCACGGGGGGCCAAGCGGGGTATACAATACCACCAAAACACAATATAATACATATATACCCCACAACAGCTAAGGGGAAACCATAAAGGCAGACAATAAAAACAAAAGAAAAACCCTGCAAGAGGACAACGTACCCCAGGCGAAAAGACCCAGCCGCTATAATTGGTGAAAACTAACTGTGCAGTACCCCGCGCCCCTACCAGTGATGAAAACTACCCCTACCCAGGGACACACAACGGCAAGAAAACCCCAGCTGACCCCAAGGGCGGCCAAGTAATGAGCAGTAAAAGGCACAGCGGGGTAGATCCCAAAGTGACTTGTGGAAGGTGGCCCCAGGCCCCAAGGGCAGTACTTACTAGGCACCTAGGGAAGGTAGCCCTAGGCGCATGCAGCCCGAGTACCGTGGAATATTACTCCTGGCTCACACACCACCTGGAGAGACAGCCCATGTCACAAGACACAGAACCGAGACAAGAAATTCAGAGCCAGAGGCACAAGACTTTCCCAGAATCACATCAGCCAAGAACTGAAGGTTGGGTCGTCAGTGTGAGGGTCTAGGGCTCCCTCTTCCCCCTCCTGGGGAGGGGGGGTTTGCACAGACAGCGGTGCGGCAATATGATGACATCATGCTTGTTTACTATTTTTCGTTTGGGGAGATCTATCCACTCGTTCGGTTTTTGGTAGCAATAGTTTCACCAGAATAAGGGTTCATTTTGGGACGCCTACCTTTCTGGGTGCCTGTCCCAGTTGATGGCAGACATAGAATGCTCCCAACCACCTTATACATATCCATTCAGCCTGGATAGCTCCAGGAAGCCGACAGGGTTCTCCCCAGAAAATCAAAATGTATACATTAGTTTACCTCAATGTTGCATACAAAGATAGCAACAAAATCTACACTACAAATTTGGAGGAGCAGATAAGAGTAGCAAGAACACTAATTTAATGGAGATTATCCATAAAGGATCTTACTACATAGTTCTGTGTGTGCGCGCCACCAATCAGGTGTTTGAACATTGCCTCCATTTTACTGTGGCTGCCACACAGGTTACACTTGAAGTACGGCATTCCGGTTTCAGTCTCTCTGAGCTCTTCAACATTTTGAAGACCTGTAGAAATAAGGAATATTAAAATAAAATGGGAAGATAGATAAGGAAGCAAGATTTGTGGCAGGTGGAAAAGGAGAGTGGGGAGAGAAGGGCAGGGGGGGGGGCAGGAAAAGAGGGGAAAAGAGAAAAAACCAGCGTTGAATGTAATGAAATGCCATTTTCTGGGTGAAGCCCGGAGGCTTCCTGGAGCTATCGGGCTAATGTGTGATATATTAGACCAGGGCATTAGTCTAAGGAGTTCAACCTACCGAGGACCACGAGTCAGAATCTGGCCTAACCCCACAGAGAGGTTGCAGGGAGCAATAGCCCTGGAAAACCCCCATGTGGTTGGGGGGTTTTCTTATGTCATCGACCAGGGTTAGGCACCCAGAAAGATAGACATAAAACAAACCCTACATTGAAAGAAAATTACAACTAAAAACCAAAAAGAGAGGTAGAACTCCCTCCAAGTACAAGGAAACAAAAAACAAGTGAATGTCACACTCCACTGCCGCACCGCTCATCCACGTAGCCCTCCCCTCCCCTCCCTGGCTACCCAGCACTCCAGTTAGGAAGTTAAGCATCAAACAACGCGGAACACCGCCGATCGGAGTTAGGGAGGGTTGCCAGGGAGCTTCCAGGGTTCACCCAGAAAATGACGTTTCATTACATTCAACGCTGGTTTTCTGTGGGCAGCCCCCTTCGGCTCCCTGAAGCTACGTAATCAAAGATAAAGAAAAGAGGGACTTACCTGGGAGGCGACCGCCACAAACTCCTCAACACGCAGTCGAAACAATTGGCTGCAACTTGCAACCCAAAACAACACAGGAACGCCCAGGAGCAGGAACGATAACCAAATAACGAGCGGCCAGGACCCTTTCCAACCTCCAAAATCCTTGCACCCTAATATCAGCCGAAGACATGTTGCCAAACACAGCAGCCAATGCAGTAAACTTCCTAATATCATGGGCACAAGGACAGACTGCAGGCTGGCTAGACTTAACTCTTCGGACGACCTGGGAGACCTGAGCCCCAGAACAGGGAACAAGGGAAACCGGATCAACCCAAAGCCTGCTGATAACGGCAGAGAGCCGAAACTGGACAACACATGATGCACTCCCGGCTTAACTAACCAAACATCAATGACGCAAGGACCCTTCCAGAAAGCAGGCGTCTCGTTCTTCATCAGAAAAGGAGGTGGTGTCTGCTGCAACCGAACAAACCTACCACCAGAACCGAAAGAGCAGAAACCCATGCACCAGAGGAGAGCATGCAGCTCCCCAACCCAACCCTCAGAGGCCAATGCCAACAGAAACAGAGACTTGGAAAAACAATCTTGAACCGAAGGGGCCACCACAAACCGAGGAGGTGATATATAGAAGAGCACCCTGTCCAAGGACCAGGACGGCTTAGCCGACACATGAGCAAACCAGAGGTGAAACAATGTACAAGAAAGCTTACAATATGGGGCAGAAATAACATCCACCCTGAATGCGAACTGGAGAGGCTCTGCCAGCACTGTACGATACGAGGCGACAGTATTAGGCATCAAATGACGGTCCTGAAAAAGCCAAGACAGAAAAGACAAGACAACCCGATCAGAAATAGAAGACAACCTACGAAGAGAGAGCAAATGGCAGAAAAAACACCAGGAAACTTCATACTGTCGCCAAGACGAAGCTCTCAGGTGGGATACCATCAACGAAACCACCTGATCACCATACAAATGGTGATAAACCCGCGTCAAAAAGACCAGACACAAAGAGTGGAGGAGAAGAGCCGTGTACCAAACTGGTCTGACCTGCTGGAAGAGGCGTAGCCGTGGGAAATGTCTCTGGTTCTCACACCGAGCAAGCAGTGCCTGGAAACAAGGCTGGACTGGCTAGCAAGGGCCACGAGGACTATTCTTCCTTGGTAGAACTCTAACTGAGCCAGAACCTGAGGAACAGGTAACCCCACCTCAACCAGTCCTGCCTGAAGGCATCGACCCCGACGGACTTGCAATAGGGAAAGGGGCACCACATATACCGGGAGACAACGAGACCACACCGACGTGAAGAGGTCCACGTTGGCATCGGCGTCAACCGTCCAGTTCGGGGACAGAAGAATGAACCGAGACAGCCATCCGCTAGGACGTCGGACACTCTCCGGATATGAACTGCACGGAGAGCCAAACGCCGAGAAGTCAGCAGACAAGCTACTCGAAGCAACCAGCCCCAAAGAGGCAAGGACCGAAGAGAACTTCCATAGTTCAGGCAATGAACCACTGGAACAGTCTGAATGGAGCCGGATGGTCGAACCTTGAGCGTCCTGAAACCTACAAAGCGAAAGCCAAACCACCGAGAAGTCCCACACCGTGCTGTGAACCCGACAGAAGGACGGACCGCATCGCCCTTGACCAGCCTAGTGAACACTGGTCACAAAGCCTCAACCAAGAGATGACGCGTCTGTGAACACATCGAGCGAGGGCTTGGGTAGGCACCAAGGCACTGAACCCCCGAAAACTCCGAAGATGAAGACGGCAACTCGCCCACCCAGGTAAACCTGCAGAACGGTTTAAGTTTCTCGCCACTCAAATGTGCGGGACCTACAAAACCCATGCCATGCCCCTAACGAAAAGAAAAGGCAGTCTGCCAGCCAGGAAGACTCCGGAACCTCCAAACGCACCTAATACGGGAAAGAAGAACTGAACTCAAACAAGGATGGATCCATAATGGAAGTGAAATCCAGGTCTCGCAGGATGTATGCAGCAAGAGCCTCCCGAACCTCCTGCGGGGAGATACGAGAGGCAGAAAACCTCCAGAAGGACAGGGCAGAGGAACCCAAGGGAGCACGGAACCGAACCCAGGGAGGAGCCAAAATTAAATCACTACTACAGAGAAGGGGGGGGTTAAGAAAACCCCTTCCTCTGTTTCACATGCAACAATAAGCCCCACAAAGAGGGCACTAACACCCAAGCGGGGTCAAAGGGGGGCCTAAGGTCCCCAGGTCGACTCCTCCCCAGCCCTGGGATCCTCTAAGTCGGGACCCATGGCAGAGCAGTCCTCCATACCCTCCATCCCTGAAGAAAAAGCAGAGTCCAGGGGAAAGGTTGAAAAGAAGGGGGGGCCTGCTGGTGGGACCCTTGAAGCCTCAGCAGGAGAAACCGGCTCGAATGCCTCCATCCACAACCCAAATAGAGTTGGTACAGGGTGAACAACAGGGGGAAGAACCAGGGAGCGTGGACTGAACCAAAGTTGAAGGAACTAACACCCCCCAGGTCGAGGTCCCTGTAACCAACAGGGCAGCTGTGGGGCATCCGAGTGGGAAACCAACCTAGCGTGTTGTAGCAACCTAAACCTCGGATGCAACACGGATGCTGCCTGTACCCTAAGAGTAATGTCATCAGAATTATACTGGAGAATAAGCAGAGAACATGGCTCACAAGACTCCGACTCAAAAGTGTCATTGACCCAACAGGCAGCATGATGGAGGCAAAAGAGGTGACTGTCACCCTGAGACAAGGGCACACAGTAGCCTTTGGACCCGCACAAGGTGGGATGGAACTCAGAAGACGCATCCATTGGTTCACTGAGCCCCAATAGGGTTTTCCAGGGCCCGTAGACTGAATGCTACAGGAAATAAGAGCAAGGTGTTGCTATCCGGTTTAAGACCCAAATCTAACGAGTGAGATCAAAACACTGAATCCCCTGCAACATGTACAATCACAGAGGCCTAGCAGAGCGCCACCAAAATATTATAAGTAGAATGATCGCCACACCAGGCACACCCCCACCAGGCAAGAAAAACAAAAACAAAATAAAACCCACATGAAGTACAACGTCCCCAGAGAAAACATAAACAGGCCACCGCACAGGTAGGCAGGCAGCACATCATCTTGACACCCCAACCAGCACGATACCACTCCCTAAGGCCAAACAAAAGTCACGAAACCCCAGCTGGCCCCAAGGGCAGGGTAAATGCCGAGCAGCAAAAACCCCAATGGAAATGGTTATCCAGAACGCACCAGGGAAGGGAATCCTTAACACGCAAGGGCAGTACTCACAGGGCGCCTCCACCAGCTTCTCACTTACCTTGTTCCATCTGTCTACCACTCTGTTTGCAAAAGAAAACTTTCTAATGTTTTTTTCGGCACCTGTTTCCTTAGCTTGAAACCGTGTCCTCTTGTTCGAGAAGTTTCTGATTTCAGGAATTCCTCCTTGTCAATTTGGTCAATTCCTGTTAGAATTTTGTATGTGGTGATCATATCACCTCTCTTCCTTCCATCTTCTAATTCAGGTACAGTATGTTTAATGTCTGTAGTCTCTACTCATAACTCTTTGTTTTTCAGTTCCTGGGTACCTTGTTGCATGCCACTGCACCTTTCTAGTTTCTTTATGTGCTTCTTGAGACTCGGGCACTATACAACTGCTGCATATTCCAGTTTTGATCTCACGAAAGTCATGAACAGTTTCTTTAACCCATAAATGGAGCATGGCTATATACCATTTGACACCCACAGGTGAATACAAAAAAATACAAAAAAATTATTTTTTCTTCCTAACCTGTTAAATTTATGTTCACTGATCATGGGAAAAAATAAAAAAAATCGTAAGTGGCATATTTTGCCTGCTATAGAGCGAGGAAGTCTGGCAAAAAACAGGCGCTGACTCAGCGTGCGTCCCAGATGGTCTGTTGCTCGCCAACTGTCAGGCCGGAGTTGCCACAAAGAGATAATTACCTAATTATTTCAATGTCTGATTGATTTTTCATAGTTTTTTTGCTGTAATATTATTCAATAGTGTGTAGTGTGATATATTTATATAATATGATGAGTGAATCATCGCTGCACTCAAAAATATGGTGTGCATATTGTTGATTCAATTATGTTCATCAAACAGTGAACAAATACTTTGTCAGTTATTACACTATATACACAGGATATATATAAGTATCTGCACGTTTTGTTCACCATAACGAACCACTAAGTTGCTATTATGAGTCAAAAAGTAACGAGGAGTGACCGCCACAACCCAGCCAGCCACTCACTCCCTCCCTCAACACCTCACTCGCCCACATTCCTCTCCCACCATACTGTTTTTGCTTTTATTCACTATATACAGATGTTATATATAAGTATCTACATTCGTGTTAACCATAACGAATCACTAAGTTGGCATGCTGAGTGGCAGTGCCAGTGGCAGCCTGCCACTGGCTACTACTTCTTCCCTCCCTCAAGTCACCTGACTCACCCACATTCTCCTCCCACAATACTGTTTTTGCTTTTATTCACTATATACAGATGCTATATATAAATATCTACATTCGTGTTCACCATAACGAACCACTAAGTTGGTATGCTGAGTGGCAGTGGCAGCCCGCCACTGGCTGCCACTCCCTCGATCCCTCCCTCACCTCATCTGGCTCGCCACCATTCTCCTCCCACCATACTGTTTTTGCTTTTATATACAGACATTATATATAAGTATTTACATGTTTTGTTCACCATAACTGTACATCTAAGCTTATATGGTGAGTAAAGGCACAAAGACGTAGCTACTCACAGTCAGCTGGCTGCCCCCTCAAGGCCAGACGCACTAATATTTCTCATCCAACAATACTGTTTGTGGTGTTATTACGCTATATACACACATTATATATAAATATCTACCTGTTTTATTCACCATACTTGTACAAGTAAACTGGTATGGTGCCCAAAGACCATCGTGGTCACCAGTAAACATGACAAGTCGTGCAGACGACGCCACCGCCCTCACCAAAATGGCGGCTCCCAACCTACTCCTCTTGCTGTTTATACCCTCTACACACACGTTATATATAAGTATCTACATTTGTGTTCACCATAGCGAACCACTAAGCTGGTATGGTGAGTGCAGTCAATAAAAGGTGGCCACACACAGTCAGAAGACAATGCCACCACCCTCCCTCCCACAGCATTACTCCTCCCAACATGGAGCACAGCGCTAAATATCACCACAATCCTGCTTTTATCAGAACTCTGGTCAGTTGTATCACAGTCAGGGGTCTTATGTAATAATATCATCGCTACATAATAGCATGAACAAGTATATTTTGGCATTTTTAGGCAATGCTGTGGTCACAAGCTGAACAGCAGTGCTGTGAGCTCATGCTGCGTGCGCCAGGCTTGGTAGCTCACTCAATACTGAGGCCCCTAACACCCGGGAATTTGGCCCACGATTTTTTTTTAAATGGCGTCTGTTTACAAGAGCCCTGATGAAGGTGTGGTGAACCCCGTGTATCTGCGGGCCGTTTAAATCTTGCGTAGTACTTCAAAGCATCATATGATGCGATGCGCAATTTACTGCAAGTCGGTCAAAGCATCATATGATACGATGCGCAATTTAAGGGTCAACATTTCACCATCCATATAATTAAAAGCAAGTCTGAAGTTGGAAAGCGACGCATTCGCTCCTCTAACAATGTTCTTTATGCGTTCCTCTGGAGACAGCTTACTATCCAAAACCATCCTTATGCCTCATTCTTTATTAGAATTCTGTAATTCTATTACAGAATTCAATACAGAATTACAGAATAAATGTGGTCTATTTTCTTCAAATCCACATTCCATAATACAGCATTTATCCACATAGAATTTCATTTGCCCCTTTACGCTCCAAGAACTTATTTTATCTAGATCAATTTGAAGTGCATTACAATCGTCTGCACCTCCTATCTTCCCCAGTATGTTAGCATCATCCACAAGCATGTTCAAATAATTCTGAATTTCTTTTGGTAGATCGTTTATATAGACAAACATTACTGGTGCAAGAACTATACCCTGTGGTACTCCGCTAGTAACTCCTCCAGTCAGATACATTGTCTCTGATTACTGCCCTCATTTGTCTGTCAATTAGAAAGTTTTTCATCCATGTTACTCCTCCAGCATGTTCCAATTTCCAGAACAGCCTCTTGTGTGGGACTCTGTCAAAAGCTTTTTCTGGGGGGGAGCCCCTAATGCTCCATGCAGCTATCCAGGCTGATGTGGATATCCCTAACTTTGGCATCAGTCGATGTGGGTGGAGTTCTAGGCCTACTGAGGACCACAAGCCAGAACCTGGCCCCCCTCAGAGGCATGAGGAGCAATGGCTTATAAAAATGCACATGTGATTTTGGAGCATTCTATAACTGCCGCGACTGGGACAGGAACCCAGAAAGGGAAGCCCCCAAAACAAACCCCTATTCTGGTTAAAACAACGAAAATAGACAAACGAGTGGACAGAACTCCCCAAATGCAAACGAGCATGACATCACATGAGCCACGCCACATGTCTGCACAGCTCGTGTGCAAAGGGGAAGGGGTAGCCCCAGATCCCGCACTGGCGAATCACACCCCAGTTCTTTGGCTGATGGGATACGACATGGTTGAGTGGCTTTGCTCCGTATTCTTGTTGTGCTGTCTTCTGTTTCAGTACTGCTCCTATGGTGGCGTGCGAGCTGGGAGCAATATTCACAGGTACTCGGGCTGCATGTGCTTAGGCGCACCTTCCCTGAGTGCCCTGTAAGTACTGCCCTAGGGGCTTGGGGTTCTCTTCCATAAGTCACCTTGGGTCTACCTCTGATGGTCTTTTGATGCTTGGCGATTGACTGCCTCAAGTGTTTTCAGGGTTTCCATCCTAGTTTGCCTTCGGGTAAGTGGTAGTTTTTGCACTGGTAGGGGTGCAGGGTACTGTGCAGATAGTTTTCACCTATAACAGCAACCGGCTCTGTTCCCTCAGGGGTATGCTGTCCTCTTGCGAGTTTTTTTGTGTGCCTGGTGGGGGGGGGGGGGGGGGTCTGCCTTGGTGTTCCTACCATCTGTTATATTAGGGTTCACTTTTGTTTGGTGGTACCCCCTGCTTCGCCCTCGTGAGTGGAGACATCCCAGGGGTTTAGCATTAACGGTTTGTTTGGTAGCATTGGGAGCCGGTTAGCAGTACCCTGCCTGGGATAACCCTTAACAGACCCAGTCTAGGGACCCCTGGGAAACCCTGTGGGGGCACTCGGGTCCAATGGATGCGACCCCCGAGTCCCCTCTCTCCTTGTGTGAATTTGAGGATTGCTCCGTCCCCTTGTCTCAGGGCGACACTCATTGTTTTTGCCTCCATCATGCTGCCCATTGGGTCGGTGACACCTTTAACCCCCGAGTCCTGTGAGCAGTGTCGCTTGTTTGACTTCATTCACCCAATCTACTGATCACATTATTCAGGTGCAGACGGCTCAGGCATTGCATGCTAGGTTGGTTGCTCCCCGGATGCTCCGAGGCTGCCCCGCTTTGTTTAGAGAGACCTGGACTTGGTTCATAGAGACCTGGTTCAGTCCGTACCCCCTTATTCTTCCCCTACTGTGGTTCATTCTGTCCCCCCCCCCCCCCCCCACCACACCTACCGGCTTCGTAGCATCTGAGGGCTTCGGGAATGGTTTCAAGGTTTCCGAGACTCGGGCCGTTTCAGGGGTTGCCTCTTCCGGGTTGGAGACGGAGGCATTTGAGTCCATTCCTCCTGACGTAGCACCAGGGTCTGACCAGTGGGCCCACTCTCTACCTGCTATTTCGGCTGCCCCGGCTTTTTCTTCTGAGGCCGAGGCTTTGGAGAATACCTTGCCCCTGGGGCCTGTTGTGGTGGTTCCAGGGGTTGGGGAGGGGCTGACTTGTGGGGACCTTGGGCCCCGATGGACCCTGCCTAGGTTTTCCCACCTTCTGGGTAGGGCTTTCGGTTACAAGGAGTGGGGGTTTTCTTTTTCCCCTCTGCATACAAGTTCATTTAGGCGTCGGCTCCTCCCCGGGTTCGTTTCCGTGTGCCTTCGGGTTCGTCGGCTCCGTCCTTCTGTGGGGTACCTTTATTGACCTTCCCACCCTTCTTCTCTACTACCTGTGTTCTACATCATGCCGCAGTCATGTTCTGTTGTATCGAGGCCTGAATGACCAGATACACGGATGGTCACGAATGCCATTGGGTCCATATGAGCCTCCGTGAATTTGTGCTTGATGGTGTAGGATCTCGCAGGTTTGGGTAGATCTTTGATACTTCGACATTATTGGAATGTCGGTCGCCTTCCGGTCAGGCTTACCTCCAGTCCTTTCTAGGACTCATTGGTCCTCTTCCGTATAACTAATCATCTTTCGATGCTTTTTTTGATTATTTGATAATCATCACTTTCCATACTTTGTCTCGACATTACTAATAATCGTTACACAACTTTTGCTGGCATCCTTCCCGACAGTCCGTCTAATTACCCAAAGCTACTCAAAGCTACACAAAGCTTCCTGGCATTACATTAGTAATGAATAAATATGATATACAGTAATAAATAATAAATAAATAAATAAATAAATAAATAAATAAATGTTTATTTAGGTAAGGTACATACATACAAGAAATTTTTACAAAGATTGGTTGACTTATAGGTAGAGCTAGTACATACAATGCCTAAAGCCACTATTACGCGAAGCGTTTCGGGCAGGAAAACTTAAGTGACAAGCTTAATACTAATTGAGCATAAAGAGTAAAATGAAAACAAGAAATGAAAACATAGCTGAAAAAGCAGCACAAATACAATTATGTCGACAAACAGTGCTCTTTAAAAAAAAAAAAAGACATTGGTTGACAATAGAGGGGTAAGGTAGGTTACAGGGAATTTATTAGGTATAGCTTCGTTTTTAATTAAACTGGTTGAGAGAGGTACAGTCTTTAACATGGTTGGGAAGGTCATTCCACATTCTGGGCCCCTTGATTTGTAGAGCATTTCTAGTTTGATTAAGTCGTACTCTAGGAAAATCAAAACTGTATTTATTTCTGGTGTGCTGCTCATGGGTTCTGTTACAACCTTCTATGAAGCTTTTGAGGTCAGGATTGGCATTACAGTTTAGCGTTTTATATATGTATAATACACACGAGAGAATGTGCAGAGACTTAATGTCTAACATATTCAGAGATTTGAGTAGGGGTACCGAGTGATGTCTGGGGCCAGAGTTGGATATTGTCCTAATAGCAGCTTTGTGTTGGGTAATTAGAGGACGTAAGTGATTTTGGGTAGTAGAGCCCCAAGCACAAATACCATAGTTGAGATATGGATAGATAAGGGAGTAATAGAGAGTCACCAGGGCAGGGCGTGGTACATGATATCTGATCTTAGAAAGAATGCCAACAGTTTTTGAAACTTTTTTTTATATATTTAGAATGTGTCCCTGGAAATTCAGCTTGTGGTCAATGAGAATGCCAAGGAATTTGCCATCTAATTTGTTACAAATTTGGGTATTGTTTATTTTGAGATTTATTTGATTAGAGGATTTATTGCCAAACAGAATATAGAAAGTTTTGTCAATGTTAAGGGTGAGTTTGTTGGCAGTTAGCCAAAGATGGACTTTATTTAGCTCAGTATTTACTGTGGCATTTAGAGCAAAGGGGTCAGGACTGGAGTAAATGAAGGTTGTGTCGTCAGCAAATAGAATTGGTTTGAGGTGTTGGGAGGCATTTGGAAGGTCATTAATGTAGATGAGAAAGAGGAGAGGGCCAAGTATGCTGCCCTGAGGAACACCAATGTTGATGGGTAGGGTGGGAGAAATTGTATTATTCACAGAAACATACTGGAGCCTGTCAGTAAGGTAGGATTTGAGGTATTGCAGGGAGTGTCCTCTGACTCCATAATGATGTAATTTAAGAAGAAGGTTTTGGTGGTTGACAGTGTCAAAAGCTTTATGCAGGTCCACAAATAACCCAACAGGGAACTCATTTTTATCAAGAGCTGTATGAATCGAGTTAAGCATACTAATAAGTGCATCGTTAGTGCTTTTTTTGGGTCTGAAGCCATATTGGCAAGGGCTAAGTACATTGTGTTTGGCTAGATATGAGTAAAGCTGCTTATAGATTAGTTTTCAAAATTTTTTGACAAGTTTGGCAGGATTGATATAGGTCTGTAGTTGTTAACATCTGTGAGATCACCACATTTGTGGACAGGCGTTACTCTGGCTTTTTTTAGAATATCTGGAAAGGTTTGGAGTTCAAGTGACTTGTTGAAGAGCAAAGCAATAGCAGGGGCTAAAGATCTGGAGGCTTTTTTGTAAATTAAAGTTGGTATCTCCTCAAGGACACTAGACTTGGTTTTAAGGGAAAGGATTATCTCATTGAAGTCAGTGGAATTAATAGGCTTTAGGTACAGAGACTGTGGATAGTTACCTGTAAGATAGTCCTTAATGTCAGTACTGGAAGATGGAATATCATTTGCAAGGGATGACCCAATGGAAGAGAAGAACCTATTGAACTCAATAGCAGAATCAGAGGCTGAAAGCTGACCATCGTTATTGGACAGGAGTGTTGGTTTGTTATTTAAAGACTTCTTTGATCCCAATATTTGTGAAATTGTGCTCCAAGTTTGTTTGATGTTGCTCTTTATTTGGGTAAATTTATCTTCGTAGTATTTAGTTTTGGCTCGTCTAATTATCTTAGATAGCAATAATGAGTAATTCTTTGAGAATTCTTTGGAGACAATTCCTAACCTATACTTCTTCTCAAGGTCATGTTTTTTATTAATGGATTTAAGTACTCCCTTTGTAAGCCAGGGATTGTTAAGCCTTTTGGTTATGACTTGTTTTGTAAGCATAGGACAGTGGGTGTTATAAAGGCTAAGAGTTTTTTGAAGAAAAGATTGCACTGCTAGGTTGATGTCCTCTATGTTACCTAACTCGGACTCCCAGTTGACATTATCAGCAGCAGTTATAAAATTGTCTATAGCAGTTTCATTGTGCAGTCTAAAACATAACTCTCTTGACTCTAGAGGTGGTTTGCTAATGTTAGTTAAGAGAAATGTGGGGTAATGGTCTGTAGTGCCCATTAATGGTCAGTATTAATTTTTATTTAATGGTCGGTAATGGTCAGTATTTACTCATTATAATGTTGGTGCTGAATGTATAACACAATAAAACATCTTTTTAATCTGAAAAAGTATCATTTTATAAAGAAATTAGACGAAAATAAAGAGCTGGTGACGCCAAAGCAAGTCGACGATCCAAGCAACAATGTTGTGGAGCAACTTATCCAAGACAAATTGTTGCCTGTAGTGTGTTTGCTGGCATATAAGCCTCTTGTACACACGTCACACTCATCTGCTCAAATTGTCACAAATTTAAATAATGATATAAACTACAAGAATGCATATTTACAATAATATTTAGCATAAATATCCAGAAAACATTCAAGTTGTATTAAAAAAACAACCTTGAATGTAATGAAATGCCATTTTCTGGGTGAGACCCGGAGGATCAATGGAGCTTAACAGGCTGATATGATAATGTCAGATTTTGGCATCAGTCGTGTGTATAGAGTTCTGTGGGCCTACCTGGTACCACGAGCCAAAACCTGGCCCCCTCAGAGAGGCATAAGGAGCAATGGCCTATAGATACCCCCGTGTGGTTGGAAACATTCTATGTCTGCCATCGACCGGGTCAGGCACCCAAAAAGGTAAGCATCCCAAAACAAACCCCCTATTCGTGAAAATTTTACTACCAAAAGCCGAACAAGTGGATAGAGCTCCCCTAAAGGAAATGAGCATGACGTCACATGTCGCTGTCTGCGCAGCTCCCACTTTCCCTGTGAGGGGGGAAGGGGTAGCCCCAGATATCCACACCGGCTATCCACTCTTCAGTTTTGAGGCTGGATGTCAAAACACGCGAAAAAACAGTCGACCGGAGGGAGGGAGGAATGCCGGGGAGCCTCCGGGTCTCACCCCGAAATGGCGTTTCATTACATTCAACGCTGGTTTTCTGGAAAGGGGGGGACCCCTTCGGCTCTCCGGAGCTAACTATCCACAGAGGAAAAAGTAGAGGGACTTACCCGGGAGACTGTCGCTGCCCACTCCTCAACTCGAAGTCGAGACAACTGGCTGCAACCGTCGACCCAACGTGACACAGGCCCAACTAGGCCCAGGAACATTCACAAGACATCGAGCAGCCAGGACCCTGTTCGACCGACAAAAACCCTTGCCCGAATGTCAGATCAGGACATGTTGCCAAAGACGGCCGCAAGAACAGCAAACTTACGAACGTCATGGGCACGAGGATAGACCGCAGGCTGGCTAGACTTAACACTGTGGATGACCTGGGAGACCCGTGAACAAGGAAGAAGGGAAATCGGATCAACCCAAAGCGCGTCCCCGGACACAGAAGCCGTGGCGTGCAAATAACGGCGGAGGGCTGCTACCGGACACAAAACATGATGCACCCCCCGGCTTGACCAACCAAGCAACAACCCAAGGACCCCTCCGGGAAGCAGCAGTCTCATTCTATGCCAGAAAAGAAGGAGACGGTTGCAGACGAACAAAATCATCGCTATGACCAAAAGTGCAGAAACCCCTGAGCCGGAGGAGAGCATGAATCTCCCTAACCCGACCTCTAGCGGCCAAAACCAACAGAAAAAATAGCCTTCGAGAAACAATTCCGAACCGAAGAGGCCACAACAAACCAAGGAGAAGAAAGAAAGAAGAGCACTGTCCAACAACCAAGACGGCTCAAAGGAAGCATGAGCAGGCCGGAGGTAAAACAACACACGAGGCAGCTTGCGAAACGGCACAGAAGTAACATCAATACCGAAAGCAAGCTGAAGCAGCTCCGCCAACGCCGCACTATAAGAGGCCACAGTGTTAGGCATAAGATGACAGTCATGGAACAACCAAGAGAGAAAGGACAACACCACCCGAACAGAAAGCAAAGCACAACGATGAAGACGCAAAAAGAACCGGAAGGACCACCAGGAAACTTCATACTGCCGCCGAGACAAAGCCCGCAGGTGGGACACTAACAAGGAAGCCACTTGATCACCATAGAGATGATAAACTCGAGTCATAAACACCATACGCGAAGACACGAGGAGAAGACCGAAGTAGCCACGTGATGCTCTGGTCCAATCTGCTGGAAGAGTTCCAAAGTGTGTTTGTACAAAATGAGATCTTCAGAGAACCAGACACAATATGAATTCCAGAGAACAATAGAGCGTATAGTGTGTCTATAGATGAAGTGGAAAATATGCTAAAGGAGCGAAGTAAGAACAAAGCAGTTGGCCCAGATGGAGTTTCACCATGGGTTCCAAGAGAATGTGCATCTGAGCTCAGCATTCCACTTCACCTGATCTTTCAGGCATCTCTGTGTACAGGAATCATAGCAGACATGTGGAAACAGGTTAACATAGTTCCAATCTATAAAAGTGGCAGCAAGGAAGACCCCCTCAATTATAGACCTCTACAATTGACAAGTGTAATAGTGAAAGTATTGGAAAACTAATCAACACTAAATGGGTAGAACACCTGGAGAGAAATTATATAATATCAGACAGACAGTATGGTTTTCGATCTGGAAGATCCTGTGTATCGAATTTACTCGGTTTCTATAATCAAGCCACAGAGATTTTACAGAAAGAGATGGTTGGGTTGACTGCATCTATCTGGACCAAAAGAAGGCTTTCGACAGAGTTCCACATAAGAGGTTGTTCTGAAAACAAGAAAATATTGGAGGGGGTGACAGGTAAGCGACTAAGATGGATGAAAAATTTTCTGACATAGAAAAATGAGGGCAGTATTCAGAGGCAATGTATCAGACTGGAGAAATGTCACAAGTGGAGTACCACAGGGTGACATTTAACACTGGTTCTTGCACCAGTGATGTTTATTGTCTACATAAATGATCTATCAGTTGGTATACAGAATTATATGAACATGTTTGCTGATGATGCTAAGAAGATAGGAAGAATAAGAAACTTAGATGACTGTCATGCCCTTCAAGAAGACCTGGACAAAATAAGTATATGGAGCACCACTTGGCAAATGGAATTTAATGTTAATAAATGCCATGTTATGGAATGTGGAACAGGAGAACATAGACCCACACAACCTATATATTATGTGAGAAATCTTTGAAGAATTCTGATAAAGAAAGAGATCTAGGGATGGTTCTAGATAGAAAACTATCCCCTGAGGACCACATAAAGAACGTTGTGCGAGGAGCCTATGCCACGCTTTCTAACTTCAGAATTGCTTTGGATGACGATATACTAAAGAAATTGTTCACGACTTTTGTTAGGCCAAAGCTAGAATATGCAGCGGTTGTGTGGTGCCCATATCTTAACACTTTCGCGTTCCACAGACTGACTATTAAGTCACTCATTTTTCTATTGAATGTGTTCCAATGATGCAGTACTGAGTCACTCATTAAAATATTTTTTAAAAATTTAAATTTTATCAGATCAATCTGGTAGTGGTTTTAAAATAAGCGCCTTTAGATTGCACACAATTTGATACCAAAATCAAAGATATAACATGAAACTTGATGTCCAAACACTTGAAATATTATAATTAGGCCTATGGTCCGAATATTAAAATATTTGTTAAAATTCTATTTATTGTCCTATTATCTTGGGACTAGTTTTAAAATGCACTCCTTGTTATTGCGAACAATTTGATACCAAAATGAAAGATGTAACACAAATATTTATGTCAGAACACTGGAAAGATATAAATAAATTTGTGATGATGAGCGTCCAGAATTAAAATATTTGTTAAAAATCTAGTTATTGCTCTATTATTCTGGGACTAGTTTTAAAATAATCGCCTTTTTATTGCGAACAATTTGATACCGAAATGAGCAACGTAGCTCGAAATTTGATGTTATCAAATTGAACGAGTTGAACATTAGGTTGCAATGTACAAATTGGTGCTCGTTCACGGGTAACTTTAGGCTTTTCTGCGGGGAGGCACTCCAGCCTTTTGTACATTTTATTCATACACATCTGTAGGGAATTTAATTGCGAACACAATGATACCAAAACGAGCGACGTAGCACGAGAATTAAGGTAAAAAAATGGAACGAGAATGCACGTTACTGATTTTGTGCGTTTTTGCCGACTTTACACTTTGCTGTTGGGAGTCACGCTAGGCTTTTGGACATTATATTTATACACACCTGTAGAGAATTTAATTGCGAACACAATGATACCAAAACGAGCGACGTAGCACGAGAATTAAGGTGAGAAAGCTGGAACGAGTATACACATTTCGGTGTCACCGCGCGCTTACCCACACGGAGGGGCTACCTACCCCCTGTCAACCGCGAGTTTCCACGGAGCGCGAAAGTGTTAAGAAGCACATCAACAAACTGAAAAAGGTGCAACGACATGCCACTAAGTGGCTCCCAGAACTGAAGGGTAAGAGCTACGAGGAGAGGTTAGAGGCATTAAATATGCCAAAACTAGACGACAGAAGAAAAAGAGGCGATATGATCACTATGTACAAAATAGTAACAAGAATTTATAAAATCGATAGGGAAGATTTCCTGAGACCTGGAACTTTAAGAACAAGAGGTCATAGATTTAAACTAGTTAAACACAGATGCCGAAGAAATACCCTGTATAAGAAAATTCACTTTTGCAAACAGAGTGGTAGACAGTTGGAACAAGTTAGGTGAGAAGGTGGTGGAGGCAAAGACCGTCAGTAGTTTCAAAGCATTATATTACAATGAGTGCTGGGAGGACGGGACACCACGAGCGTAGCTCTCATCCTGTAACTACACTTAGGTAATTACAAGATCAAGCCATGTCCGAACCTGGGAGGGAACCAGATGGGACTTCCTCCAGTTCACCAAGAACCTGAACCCGGCAAGCTGGGAAAGAACCAAATCCCTGGCTAGCAGACAACAGGACTGGCTGGGAGCTCAAACCACCTAGTCGTCGAGGTAGGCCAACACCCGAACACCTAACAGAAGGAGACGGGCCACGACGACCCGTGTAAGGCGTGTGAACACGCGAGGTGCCAGATTCAACTTGAACGGGAGACAACAAAAGCTGTAACCTTGACACCCCACAACAAAACTGAGCCAGTCCCTGAACCTTGGATGATTCAGGACATGAAAATAAGCGTCCCGGAGGTCCAGGGACACCATCCAAGAACCTGGCTCCAACAGGAGCCGAACCTGGGACAGCGTAGTCATACCAAAGGAGGGGCAATGAACTCAGGGATTCAGTTGGATGAAGTCCAGAATGAACTGCAGATCCGCAGTCCCATTTCAGGACTGGAAACAGACAGGGAAACCCACCTGAGGGACGTCATCATTTCAACGACGCCCAAGCGAACCCACTCCAAGACAACTCGACGGAGCGCAGGGGAAGAGGCCTGCCCCACTAGCCCCGAACACCCCAAAGGAGGAGGGACCCACCCAATGCCACCGCAGGCCGAAGGAAATGACCTGCAACGCCCACAAATTGTGGGACCAGACGTGAGCGAACAGCGCAAGCTTTCCCCCCATTGCCCCGTCAATGGGGCAAACCACGAAAGGGCTGGCGTCCCATACGAGACCCTGAACACAGAGCGAACACCGCACCGACCAGACAAAGGCGGGTCTGAAGGTGGAGCCGAACCCGAAACTGGCACCTGTTGCCTACCATGACAAGCGGAACCCTGAGCCCTGTCACAACCCCTACTGGAAGATCCCCCCCCCCCCAGGACCCTTGGAGAACCAACAAGTCAGACATAGGACAGCAACTGGCCGAAGCAGCTTGAATATATTGCACCACAGCCAAAGCTGCAATAAGTAGAGGACAAAAAGGCGAAGACATCCTAAGAGCCAGGACCCAGGCTAATTCCAGAGAGGAGGCAAGCGCCGCCTGCACTGCCGGGAAGCATAAAACAGGGAAACCACATCCCGCAAGATCGGCGTAAAAAGCTCCAACAAGGCAGCCAACGAGCGAGCAGCCGAGCCCAAGGCACCGGACCCCGGAACGGGCCCAAGCGTCCTCACATCCTCCCCAAGCCATTCCGAAGATAGCTCCAGGAGGAAAAAGAAATGCAAGGCCAAAGCCAGGAGGCCCCGAGCGCGCAAGTCCTCAGCCACCTGCGTAGCCGAAACGGAGGGAACCTGCACATGGAGCTGCACTACGCCAACATCCCGGGGAAGGGCAGGAGCAAACAAGCAGTCATTGAGGTGCTCAAGATTGCCCCTCCAGGAAAACCTGAACCACCGTCTAAGCCTCATGCCACTCAAGCATGCTGGAACGACAGAAAGAATGCCAAGCATTCAAAGCAAACACAGGACAGTTCACCAGCCAGGACGACTTCGGAACCTCGTAACGGACCCAGAAAGAGAACGAAGTCCCAAACCTGAATGACGATGGATCCATCACCAAGGCATAATCTGGGTCACGCAGGAGGTAAGCCGCTAAGGCTGCCCGCACAGCAGACGGTTGGATGTGGGAAGCCGAAAACCTCCGGAAAGATGGAACGGATGCATCCGGGGAAACACTGAACCGAACCTAGGAAGGGGTATACACCAAATCCAACTCGTATGCAGAGGGGGGGGGGGGGGAAGGGAACCCCACTCCTTGTAACAATAAGCCCGCTCAGAGGGTAGAAAAACCCAGGCGGGGTCCAGCGGGAGTCAGCCCCCTCTCCCGCCCCAGGATAGTCCTCCACAGGACCCGGGGCCGAGTCATCCCCCAGAGCACCGGCCCCTAAAGAAAAGGCCGGTGCAGCAGAGTAAGCCGGATGGGAGGGGGCCCCATTGGTCAAACCCTGAGGCTTCGGCTCGGAGATCGGACTCAAATGCCTCCATCGCCACACCGGATGGGGCATCCCCCGAGACTGCCCGAAACCATCGAAACCCTGCCCCCGACTCCAAAACCCTCAGACAATTTGGGAAAGGACGAGGGGTGCAAACTGAACCAAGGTCGAAGCAATCCCCAATCCCAAGTCTGGGTCCTATAAGCAAAACGGGGCAGCCTCGTGGCATCCGGGTGAGCAACCATCCTAGCGTGTTGCAACAAGCTAGAGCGCACATGCAACGCCTGCGTCACCTGTACCCGTAGAACCTCATCAGTAGATTAGGAAAACTGAGTCACTAGCAAGCAACAGAACTTGCAGGACTCCGGGTCAAAAGTGTCACTGACCCAACAGGCAACGTGATGGAGACAAAAACAGTGAGGGGTCACCCCGAGACAAGGAGACCGAGCAACCCTTGAACTTGCACGAAGCGAGGGGGGACTCCGGGGACACATCCATCGGACCCATGCGCCCCTAGGGGTTTCCCAGGGTCTTGAGACGGAACTCACGCTCAGGAAATCACAGGCAGGGTACTGCTAATGGTGCCCAAAACTACCAAGCAACTTTCTAAAGCTGGAGCTTGGGGATGTGTACACTCACAGGGGCATAACAGGGGGCTCCACCGGAAGAAAATCATGCTCAGGATCACAAGCACAAATGGGGAAAGCAAGGTAGATCACTCCACAAGGGAAAAACAAAACCCCAAAAGAGGACAATGTACCCAAAGGAACAGAACCGGCCGCTATGAATAGTGAAAACAAGCTGCGAAGTACCTTGTGCCACGTACCAGTACAACTGCCTCTTACCCTAAGGTAAACAAGGAAGACAAAACCCCCAAGCACCCAAATGGCAGTCGAAAAACCGAGCAGTAATCCGGCCCAGCAGAGGCTGGCCCCGAGGAACTTGTGGAAGGTTGCCCCAAGGGCAGTACTTACAGGGAACCTAGGGTCGATAACCCTAGGCGCATGCAGCCCGAGTACTGTAGAATAACTCCTGGCTCTCACACCCCTGGAAGACAGCACCACACTCAAAGCATAGTCCTGGAATCACTGGAGCCGGAGCAAACAACCTCTGCCTCTAGCATCAGCCTTAGAACTGAGGGGGTGGATAGCCCATGCAAGGGTCTGGGGCTCCCCCCTCCCGGGGAGGGGGGGGGAGCTGCGCAGACAGCGGCGTGGCGATGTGTAACGTCATGCTTGTTTGCTAGTTTCTATTAGGGGAGTTCTATCCACTTGTTTGGCTTTTGGTAGCAAAATTTTCACCAGAATAAAGGTTTGTTTTGGGATGCTTACCTTTCTGGGTGCCTGACCCGGTCGATGGCAGACATAAAATGCTTCCAACCCCATGGGAATTTCTATAGGCCATTGCTCCCCATGCCTCTCTGAGGGGGGGGGAAAGGTTCTGGTTTGTGGTCCCCGGTAAGCCCACAGAACTCCATACACATGACTGATGCCAAAGTCCGACATTAGCATATCAGCAAAGGAATCTATGGGGAGCCGAAGGGGCTCCCCCCAGAAAATAGCTGTCCGGAAGTGAAATTAACTCCATAGGACAATAGTTTTGTTATATAGATGCTGATGGTTATTCGCTGGTATGCGTTCACTACTTGAACTACTATGTACTTATGTACGTATCCAGAGATTAGTTCAGATTAAAACTATGTTTTTCCAAATTCTACATTACATATCATTATAGTAGGTAAATATGTAACATTTCTTCATTACTTATATAATGCAAGGAAGTTCTAGGGTATGATTGGGTAGCTTTGGGTAAATACATGGACTCGCTTTGGGTGTGTGTAGAGCCGTACACATCAGTTAATCAATTATGTAATTAACATGCATTCATATTAAAAATACATTCAATAACATCATTATAAGGGTAAATATGTCATATTTCAATATTACTTGTGTAATGCTAGAAGGCTGGGGTAGCATTGGGTAACTATAGATAGCATTAGGTAAATACAGTACATGGACCCACTCTGTGTGTGTGGAGAGCTACACTCCACCCAATCAGTTGTCTAATTAACATGCATATATGCTAATTAACCTTCAAGATTTATATTTCAGAAGACAGGCAGAATTGTAAACATTAAAGTGACTACATTTCAAGGAATATATATTTTAAGTGAAAGCCAGGATATGGTTAAATAAATAATATCAAATAATCTCCGCTATCTTAATGACACATTAAAATTACATTCAATACCATCATTATAGTCAGTAAATATGCATATTTCTTCATTACTAAATGTAATGCTAGAATGTTTTGGGGTATCATTGGTAGCTATTGATGGCTTTGGGTAAATACCTGGCCCCGTTCTGGGTGTGGGGAGCCGTACACATCACCCAATCAATTGTCTAACATGCATATATGCTAATTAACGTTCAAGATTTATATGTCAGAAGAAAGGCAGAGATGTAGACATTAAGGTGACTACATTTCAAGTAATATATATAATTTATGTAAAAGCCATTATATGGTTAAATAAGTAATACTATTTAATTGCCAATATCCACACACATGAACACTACATTCACTGCCATCATTATAGTCAATAAATATGTCATATTTCTTCAATACTTTTGTAATGCAAGGTTTTGGGGTATGGCTGGGTAGCTATGGCTGGCTTTGGGTAATTAGATGGATTTGCTCTGGATGTGTGGAGCTGTACTAATCAGCCAATCAATTGTGTAATTATCATGCATTCATATTAAAATTACATTTAATACCAACATTATAGGGGTAAATGTCATTTCTCAATTACTTGTGTAATGCTAGGTTTTGGGGTAGTATTGGGTAGGTTAAATATGAATCTTAATATATTCTGTACCATCAGAAATTCCAAAACATTCAATATCTTTTCAAATATTTGTCATTAAAGTATATATTCTGGATATAACCATGTATTTTATTTACCCCAAAATAGAGCATATCATAGGCTCATCCTGCGAGTAGTAGTATATTTTGCACCCATATTCATCCCTTGAAGATTATCTACATTCACTCCTCACTTTTTAAGTTCATGATGTTTTGAGTGCATGGAAAGATGTTTTAAAATTATAGTATTCAAAAGGAATTAGTAGCATATAGAACTCTTAAGAACTACTACTGTACCAGTAACCAATAAAACATTTTTATTAACATTTTAGATCAGGTAAGAATTGAGACCACAAAAATCCAGTAGCATTTCTGTCACATTTGTCTATAGTTGAACCATTAAGAATGCGACTTAAATGTCACCCAAGCTCACATGTTTATGGAGACTCAAGTTATTATCAATAAAAAGCAACAATGCCAGATGATTTTATTGCACCATATATGACAGGACTTTCTACATGAGCAGAAAGACATCAGATGAGTTATGTGAAAGGAATCAGATTCTCAGAATTTGTATCCTGGGAATGTGTATGTGTAATATTAGATAAGAGAAAATTAGGTCAGGAGTCAGTACATTAGACAGCATATGGTTAGAAAGGTGGGATCCAAGAGCTAACAGCTCGATCCTATGGGTACAAATAGCAAATACACAAACAATTTATTTCATGAGGATCCTGGGGATCCTGTAAATTACTATCCTCCCTTCTCATTTAAAGAAATTACTATCTATCCCTTCTCATCCAAAGTTAATTAAATTTATTAGTTAAATATTTATATATTTACACAATTGTTTGTGTTATATACAAGAAGGTACATTGGATTTGTGAGAGTACATAACAGTGGTGTTCTGCAAAGCCACAGAGTTTTGGGCAAGTGCTTAATCTAACAAGGAGGGGGATCCATCTGGCCCCCCTCCCGGCAATTCAATGTTAACCGCATAGAATGTTACAGTATTACATTGTTATTTTACCCAAGGTAGCACTTTTACTAATGTAAGTCCCCATTGTTAGACTTATTCTCTGCGCTTCACATCATTACATTTACCCTTGTTACACTTACTAAGTTTAATATACAAGGTTATTCTCAGGATGTTAAACTTCGTCATTTTAATTCAACAAGTACAGTGGCACCGCGACATACGATTGCCCCTACTTATGATAATTTTGAGTTACGATGTAAATTTCATTGAAAAATGCAACTCGACATCCGATATTTGTTGGTACACGGTCGGGTCGACCGAGCGCGTGGTTCCCAGCCACACGGCCGACCTGCCTCAGTTTACTACAGCTGCCCACTTTGTGACAATCGCGCCTATAAGAAATTCCACTTTTGTGGTGATTTTTTCCATTTGAACATTAAAGTAATTATTATATAACACACCACGAGTCCCAGGAAAGTCAGTGGTAAGGCTCAACATATGAAAACCCATGTAAGGATGACCATAGAGCAGAAACAAGAGTACAGAATGTCTCTTCCTCAACAATTAAGAAAATGTGTGCAGCATGGGAAGAATTGCAAACCTTTGCTGAAACGACTCGCCCAAATCAAGCTGCAGTAGGGCGTTGCCTTAACCTATTCAATGACACTGTGATGCATCATTACAGACAAATGTTAAAATGAAGGGAAAAACAAATGTCTCTTGACAAATTTGTAGTGAGACAAACAAGCACTGAACCACAACCAGGTCCTAGTGGTATTCAGGCAAAACGTAGGAGAGAGAGTACCCCAGAGAAAACATCACTGCCTGATGTGATAATGGAAGGGGACTTCCCTTCCAAACAGTAACAACTCTCCTCCTCCCCCCTCATCACCATCTTCCATACACCATCATGAGCCCTCCATAAAGGTAAGAGACACTTTGGTACTGTATTGTAGTTAGAAAAAATCATTGTATTCAGTATAAAATGTATTTGTATGTTAATATTTTGGAGGGTGGGGGAACGGATTAATTCAATTCCTTTTAATTCTTATGGGAAAAATCGTTTCGACTTACGATCCGTCTCTGGGAACGGATTAGCATCATAAGTCGAGGCCCTATTGTACAATGCATTTTTAACTTACAGCATTAATGTAAAAAAGTTATTTAACCCTTAAAGTGCGCATCACGTCATATGACGTGCTGGACGTTGTTCCAGTCAACTGCGCATCACGTCATATGATGTGTTGGAGTACTACACAAGATTTAAACAGCCCGCGGATACACGGGGTTCACCACACCTTCATCAGGGCTCTTGTAAACAGACGCCATTTTAAAAAAAAATCGTGGGCCAAACTCTCGGGTGTTATTGACCTCAGTATTGAGTGAGCAACCAAGCCTGACGCACGCAGCATGAGCTAACAGCACTGCTGTTCAGCTTGTGACCACAGCATCGCCTAAAAATGCCAAATTATACTTGTTCATGCTATTATGTAGCGATGATATTATTACAGAAGACCCCTGACTGTGATAAAACTGACCAGGGTTCTGATAATAGCAGGATTGTGGTGATATTTAGCGCTGTGCGCCATGGAAGGAGGAGTAATGCTGTGGGAGGGAGGGTGGTGGCGATGTCTTTTGACTGTGTGTGGCCCCCTTTTATTGACTGCACTCAGCATACCAGCTTAGTGGTTCGCTATGGTGAACACAAATGTAGATACTTATATATAACGTGTGTATAAAGGGTATAAACAGCAAGAGAAGGTTTGGAGCCGCCATTTTGGCGAGGGCGGTGGCGTCGTGCAGACGACGGTGTTGTTTACTGATTACCACGATGGTCTTTGGGCACCATACCCGTTTATTTGTACAAGTATGGTGAATAAAACAGGTAGATATTTATATATAATGTGTGTGTATATAGCGTAATAACACCACACAGTATTGTTGGAGGAGAGATATTAGTGCGTCTGGCCTTGAGGACGGCCACCGATCAGCTGACTGTGTGAGTAGCCACATCTTTGTGCCTTTACTCACCATACAAGCTTAGATGTACAGTTATGGTGAACAAAACATGTAGATACTTATATATAACGTCTGTATATAAGATATATAGCGTAATAACTCCACACAGTATTGTTGGAGGAGAAATATTAGTGCGTCTGGCCTTGAGGGCGGCCGTCGATCAGCTGACTGTGTGAGTAGCCACATCTTTGTGCCTTTACTCACCATACAAGCTTAGATGTACAGTTATGGTGAACAAAACATGTAGATACTTATATATAATGTCTGTATATAGTGAATTATAGCAAAAACATTATTGTGGGAGGAGAATGTGGGTGAGTCAGATGACTGGAGGGAGGGCGGGAGTGGCTGGCTGGTAAACGGCGGTCACTCCTCGTTACTTTTTGACTCATAATAGCTACTTAGTGGTTCGTTATAGTGAACAAAACATGCAGATACTTATATATAACCTGTGCTTATAATGTAATAACCGACAAAGTATTTGTTCACTGATTGATGAACATAATTGAATCAACAATATGCACACCATATTTTTTAGTACAGCAATGATTTGCTCATTTTATTATATAAATATATCAAACTACACACTATTGAATAATATTACAGCAAAAAAGGTATGAAAAATCAATCAGAGACATTGAAATAATTCGGTAATTATCTCTGTGGCAACTCCGGCTTGACAGCTTGCGAGCAACAGACCGCCTGGGACGCACGCTGAGTCAGCGCCTATAATTTGCCAGACTTCCCCGCCCTATAGCGGGCAATATATGCCACTTAGGTTTTTTTTATTATTTTTCCCGTGATCAGTGAACACAAATTAACAGGTTAGAAAGAAAAAATAATTGTTTTTTTTTTCAAAATGACATGCGCCTGTGAGGATGACAGGATATTAAACCCCGAGCATGTTAAGGGTTAACCCAAGATAAAAGTTTTACCAATGGTTATAACGTTATAGGGACGTATGTACTTAATTAACACTTTCGCCTGGGCATGACGCAGCATTGCGTCATCCGTTTACTGGTGGTAATTCCGGGGATGACGCAGCATTGCGTCATCCACTTTAAATAATCGCCAAAAATCGGGTTTTTATCAGATTTTTTGGGGACTGGTTTTAAAATGCGCGCCGATGTCTTCCCATTTTCCTTGTTGAGCCTCGTGGCCCTCAGGCGGCTTGGCACATACCGTGGGCCCATTGCTTTCGCTCCACTGTTGTGACCAATGTCGCCTCCCCTCGCATCTCAAACATGTGAACATTTCGCCTATTTTCCGTGGCTATATTTCTTACTGCGGCTTTAGAAACTATCTACGCTTACTCCACGATGGATAGTGATCATGAACAAGTCCCTTCCAGGAAGAAAATTGCGAAAGAAAGGCTTGAAAAGGGCGGGAATTGGGAGTGTAGGAGGAAGGCGGCTGAGAACTCACTCGCGGCTAACGCGTGGCCCGTCTTCAACTCGTCGGCGGTTGGAGCGTGACCAGGCTTTTTATTTTATATGCTAATGTTCCTCTAGAGAATTTTATTGCGAACCCATTGAGACCAAAATGAAAGACCTAGGATAAAAATTGAGGTGACCAGAGTGAAAATAGTGAAAACATTTTATCGCGTTTGCGCGCTCCTGGGTAACTCGTTCGCACTTTCTCCGTTTGCTGCGGGTAATTAGCCGGGCTTTTGCAGTTTATATGCATTTAGTGCTGTAGAGAATTCTATTGCGAACACAATGATACCAAACTTAATCTCGTAGGACGAGAATTAAGGTGACAAAGTTGAAGAGAGTATACACTTTTCAGATTTTACGCGCACTCCTGTGACACCCTGGGTCCCTGGTTATATGAAGATTGTAATACACTAATAGGATAAAGATATGCAAAATAAACAAAAATTGTCTGGTGCCATTTCCAAAACAATTATGCTACTCTACATTTATATTGCCCTCTCACTTCGTGGACGCTTACACTTGTGTGGTTTTCTTGTTATTGCAGATGTTTTGGGAATTGAAAATATTTTGTCTTTGGCAAATATTTTAGCGTCCTCAATACATGGGTTTCTTGATATAAAGCACCATAAGCAATTTATCTTTAGTTTATTTTATCCCAAACTTCCTTACAAATAAAGTACCCTTTTAAATTGGATGAAATTATATAATTACCTTCTCCGTGTAACACACTCCTGAGATCTAGCAATTTGGAGCGTTGAAACATTGCAGACTCTTTCAAGCAAATCTGGCAATTTTTTAGGTTTCCAGTCAATAGTCACTTTAAACCTTTAAATGCGCGGCCTATAAATATGACACCCCCCCCCCCAGTGCGCACGAAATGAAACCCCGGGAAAAAATTCTTTTTTCTTCTGACAGTGTCAAAAACCCCTCCCTGTATATGGGTATAGCAACGGAAGTTCGAAATTGTACTAACTTTGGCTGCTATTGGGTCCGAAAGGTGGGGCGTGACGTCATCATTCCCCGTGCGCCAGAGCAGTATGCTCTCGGGGCCGGTGGGACGCTCGGGGCAGGGCGCGCGAGTTGCCGCGAATATATTTTTGTTCATTTTTTGCGCACAGTTCCAAATACATTTTATTTGTTTTTACGTGCTAATCCTATGTATAATGAACACATACACTACGTTATTATAGTAAAACATCCGTACTATCCAAGGACACTGTTAGGTGCATGAAACTTGTGTACACATATCGTGCACATATTTACCATGTATCATGCTAATTTATGTATATATACAATCTATTTACAGACTATACACTGTCACACACTATATACATTCACCATCAACACATTCAGAACACCGCGAGTGTGAGCAGCCATACCCAGCCAGCCCTCCCTCACTTCGCCAACATTGCCCCTCCCATCATACAGTTATTCACACCAATGTTTCATGTTCATTTATGTATATTTACAACATATGTACACACTATACACTGTCAAACACTATATACATTTACCATCAACACATTCAGAACATCGCGAGTGTGAGCAGCCACACCCACACAGGCCCTCCCTCACTCCAACATCTTACTCGCCAACATAGCTCCTCCCACCATACTGTCATTGTTTTTATTACACTATTTACACATGTTATATATACTTGTCTACATGTTATATTTACTAGAACTATGCAAGTAAGCCGGAATTGTGTCCAAACAGTACAGTGGCAATCATACACTGCATGAGAAATCACACAGCCGACAGCAGACGACACTACAATTATGATGTCACATCACTCACCAAAATAGCTCGTATGGGTCAATAGCAGCTGCCTCGTATGGGCCACTAGCAGCTGCCTCGTATGGGTCAATTGCAGCTGCCTCGTATGGGGTCAATAGCAGCTGCCTCCTATGGGCCAATAGCAGCTGCCTCCTATGGGCCAATAGCAGCTGCCTCCTATGGGCCAATAGCAGCTGCCTCCTATGGGCCAATAGCAGCTGCCGCCTATGGGCCAATAGCAGCTGCCTCCTATGGGCCAAAAGCAGCTGCCTCCTATGGGCCAAAAGCGGCTGCCTCCTATGGGCCAATAGCGGCTGCCCCCTATGGGCCAATAGCGGCTGCCCCCTATGGGCCAATAGCGGCTGCCTCGTATGGGCCAATAGCAGCTGCCTCGTATGGGCCAATAGCAGCTGCCTCGTATGGGCCAATAGCAGCTGCCTCGTATGGGCCAATAGCAGCTGCCTCGTATGGGCCAATAGCAGCTGCCTCGTATGGGCCAATAGCGGCTGCCTCGTATGGGCCAATAGCAGCTGCCTCGTATGGGCCAATAGCAGCTGCCTCGTATGGGCCAATAGCAGCTGCCTCATATGGGCCAATAGCGGCTGCCTCGTATCGGCCAATCCTGGTCACTAATTTCTGTAAATGAATATTTGACCACAAGTTTATTTTGAAAAGGAACCTAAGAAGTCGTTTCAAGATTCCTAGATGGACGAAATAATGCTGTGGTGATGTGGCTAGCGCTGTGAACATCGTGAACAGCATTGAATCACTGATATTTGAACATTGTACCCAGTCATTATCCCACTCAGGCTCTTCTATAATACTATCACGGCTAAATAATACAGGTTATATATATATTTTGGCATTATTAGGCGATGCTGGGTCACACGCTGAACAGCAGAGCTGTGCGCTCATGCTGCGAGCGCCAGCCTTGGTTGCTCACTCACTACTGAGGCTCTGACACCTGGCAATGTGAACCATGATTTTTTTTTAAAATGGCGTCTGTTTACAAGAGCCCTGAGGAAGCTGATGTGAACCCCATGTATCCGCGGGAGTTTTGAATGGAACGTGAAAAATAAAAACACCTGGAGGCGCGTTGCACACCCGAAGCCTGGGCCTGCAGGCGCGTTGCGCAGTTAAAGGGTTAAGGATGTGGTTCAGTGACTCGCAATTATTGTTAGTCCATAACTTATCCAATTTGGCTTTTGTGTAAGATACACACACAATTGCACAGAAAAGAATTTAGACAGCTATCAAAATATTCTTTGAACTTTGGGTATTTGGAAAAGTACCCAATGAGATTGTTGATACCTGTTTCAAACTTTTCATCAGTCACGTCTTACTAGTCCATTTGTACCAAAAATTTTCTTTTAGGATAATAATCCTCTTGATCTTTGTACAACCAATATTATCAGTCAAATAACATCGAACATTTTCCTTTAGGTTGTTACTACATAAGTGTTGCATTCGAAAAACAACACAAGTGCCTTTCTTAAAGCTATTTCTTGATCACTACCAATCATTACATTTGAGTTATTAGTACAGTCTCCTAGTTTTATTTTTAGGTGTTTTTGCATAGGGGGTTCACTCAACCTCTCAGTACCAGTCTCGGAAACGTCTGTAGCACACTCGTCACGTCCCCAGGGTCAGGTTAGGTTAAGGACGGGGGGTCCTTTGGCAAGAAACTCGTACTAGGTGTGTTTTTGCATAGGGGGCTCACTCAACCTCTTGGCTCCAGTCTTGGAAATGTCTGTAGCACGCTTGTCCCTTAGGTCTAGGGTCAGAATAGGTTAAGGACGGGATGTCCTCTGGCTGCGGTCCCCTGTAAGGGAACCACTAATCTTGTAAAGAACTGTTCTGGTAGAATCCACCTAGATGGGTCATCCTTGGGTAGTGCAGATCCAGTCTATCAGGTGAGTTGTAGCTCTACATCTGTGTAAGACTGGTCTGCTTTGCCAGGTAGTACTTCAAGGATTTCCCTCTTCCACGCCACCATAGGTGGTCTCACTAAAATGGGCGAAGTATTGCCTGGAAAGGTGCTCCTCGAAGGTGTCCCCGAGCCAGGTCCAAACTTGTGCTAAGGTCTCCTGTTGGACACACACTAGTCCTGTGAAGAACTGTACTGGCAGAATCTGGATTGGTTGTCCTTGGGTACTGCTGATCCAGTCTATTGGTCAAGTTGTAGCTCTGCATCCATTTAAGACTGGTCTGCTTTGCCATGTGCCTGTAAGAGGGTAAACAGTTTTTTTTGAAAAGGAGGTAAATATTTAGGTAATTCTGACTGGAAAGCTAGGTAGATGTCTCGCATAGCTGCCTTAAAAATACTCCCTGTTGAGTCTGCTTGAATATTATTGGAGATCAAGTTTTTGCTCCTGGTTCTAGCACTCTACAGGGCTGCTGTTCCATGGGGAACTTTCTGATATGTAGATGTGTCTGTTAGGTGTCTTAACATTTCCTTTTTTCTTTTTTCCTTGCTACTACTGCACTGCCTTTGTCGGCAGGTTTTATTATAATGTCTTGGTGGTTTTTGAGATTTTGTAGTGCTTCTCTATGCTCTTGTGGGAGATTGCATGGTTTCCTATGTTTGCTGTGTCCGAAGGCATGCTCATGTAAAAAGTTTAGTAGCTAATACCCTCTCAATACACCCGTGCACCGTTTCCAATAGTAATCAGCAAAGAGAAAATAAAACAACTTGTTGCAGTATGGTTACTCTTTCCAATTTTTGGTGGCTGGAATTAAGCAAAAATTTTTATGGTGCAAAAACAATGATTCAGACCAGCTTTTTTGGACTGGGAGTTTATGCTTCCGACCAGCTTTTTAATGGGCTGGGAGCTTTTCTTTGAGTGTAAGTTTTACTCTAGGGTGGGTGGAGGGTTTTCTACTTTTTACGTTAAACCCGGTTTGCAACTCCAGTGGTTTCCTTGTGACAATGGTAGGTACGCAAGTTCATCCTAGGAGACAGCATTACTCTGGGGACAATTAATTGTTTCATGGGGAAGGTTATGCCCACTACTCTTCAGTCCAAAGTATCCGCTCCACACACTCAAAGCTACCCATAGTTACCCAATGCTACCCCTGCCTTCTAGCATTACACAAGTAATGAAAAAATGACATTTACCCCCCTATAAAGATGGTATTGAATAATTTTAATATGAATGCATCATAATTACACAATTGATTGGGTGATGCGTACAGCTCCACACACCCAGAGCAAGTCCATCTAATTACCCAAAGCCAGCCATAGCTACCAAATCATACCCCAAAACCTCCTTGCATTACACAAGTATTGACGAAATATGACATTTATTGACTATAATGATGGCAGTGAATGTAGTATTCATGTGTCTGGATACCGGCGATTATGTAGTACTGTATTATTTAACAATATAATGGCTTTCACATAAATTATATATATTACTTGAAATGTAGTCACCTTAACACTTCCGCGTTCCGTGGAAGCGCGCTGTTGACATAGGGGTCATGTGCCTCTGCGTGCAGGTAAGCGCGCGGTGACACCCAAATGTGTATACTCGTTCCAGCTTTCTCACCTTAATTCTCGTGCTACGTCGCTCGTTTTGGTATCATTGTGTTCGCAATTAAATTCTCTACAGGTGTGTATAAATATAATGTCCAAAAGCCTAGCGTGACTCCCAACAGCAAAGCCTAAAGTCTGCAAAAGCGCTCAAAATCAGTAACATGTGCATTCTCGTTCCATTTTTTCACCTTAATTCTCGTGCTACGTCGCTCGTTTTGGTATCATTGTGTTCGCAATTAAATTCCCTACAGATGTGTATGAATATAATGTACAAAAGCCTGGAGTGCTTCCCCGCAGAAAAGCCTAAAGTTACCCGTGAACGAGCACCAATTTGTACACTGCAACCTAATGTTCAACTCGTTCAATTTGATAACGTCAAATTTCGTGTTACGTCTTTCATTTTGGTATCAAATTGTTCGCAATAAAAAGGTGAGTATTTTAAAACTAGTACCAGAATAATAGAACAATAACTGGAATTTTAACAAATATTTTAATTCTGGACGCTCATCATCACAAAATTATTTATATCTTTCCAGTGTTCTGACATAAATATTTGTGTTACATCTTTCATTTTGGTATCAAATTGTTCACAATAAAAAGGCGCGCATTTTAAAACTAGTCCCAAGATAATAGGACAATAAATAGAATTTTAACAAATATTTTAATATTTTGACCAGAAGCCTATTTATAATCTTTCAAGTGTTCGGACATCAAGTTTCATGTTATATCTTTCATTTTGGTATCAAAATGTGTGCAATCTAAAGGCACTTATTTTAAAACCACTACCAGATTGATCTGATAAAATTTAAATTTTTAACAAAAATTTACTGAGTGACTAGGTACTGCGTCGTTGGAACCTATTCAGTAGAAGAATGAGTGACAAGATAGTCAGTCTGTGGAACGCTTAAGTGTTAAATTAATGTCTACATCTCTGCCTTTCTTCTGACATATAAATCTTGAATGTTAATTAGCACATATGCATGTTAGACAATTGATTGGCTGATGTGTACGGCTCCCCACACCCAGAGCGGGGCCAGGTACTGTCTCCACTCGATCATCCAGACTATATGGGAAGGACCCCCAGCCGGATTATCACATTTTTCGGATAATAGTACTTTTTCACCTACGAGTCCAAAAGTGACAATTTCCAACTACTTTTATACTACAAATAACATAATTTGAATTGCCTTGCCACATATAATTATTAAATATTCAACTAGAAACCTCAACTTACCTTGTTGGTGTTCGTCTTCTTGATTGATGCCACACATCTTGAAGTTAAGAATTCTTAACAATTTACGTAACTTATACTAACACAACACTAAAATTAACACTTAAAATTACTGTACAATTCATTAAGCAAAGTTAGTTTTGACTGCCAGCTGCTGAAGCCTCACTGGTTGAAGGCATTTGGGTTGCCTGTGAGGCCTCGCTTGTTGAAGGCGCTTGCATGTGCCTCACTTGTTGAAGCGCTTGCATGCCCTCATTTGTTGAAGGCGCTTGGCTTGCCTGTGACGCCTCACTTGTTGAAGGCGCTTGGCTTGCGCCTCACTTGTTGAAGGCATTTGGCTTGCTTGTGACGCCTCACTTGTTGAAGGCGCTTGCTTGCTTGCACATCACTTGTTAAAGGTGCTTGGCTTGCCAGTGGCGCCTCACTTGAAGGCATTTGGCTGCTTGTGACGCCTCACTGGTTGAACAACACATAACTTGTCTTTAATTGCTAGGACAACCTTCTTCCTCTTAACACCTCCAGAACAATTGATGCTGCTACCAGACATAGTCTTGGCCAAAAATGTTCAAAGTTACTAAGAAAATAAAAAAGTTATTTAAAAAAATATTTCACTAATGGCGCAGCACTGTGTGTAACACGAGGGACGGATGCACAAGGGTTGACCAGTGTTGGACAGGTCCACTTGGGGTGGGGCAGCTATAGCGCGTTACGTAGGCCGCCAGGAGGAAAAAAACTCTCAATATTTTTGAAAGAAACTTCAGCATGTGCACATTAATTTTAGGAAACTTATTTATTTGTTATTACATAATTACTAGTACTTATTTCATTTGTTTTTGGCTATGATTAAGTGTTCTAAAATTAATGGTAATTCCTGTACCTAGGTGGTCCCTTCCGACGCACCCCTCCCACCCTCCCGACACCACCCACCCACCCCACTCCTTCCTCCACCATGCGTCTAGAGCCACAGACGGGATTAATACGGTATGGCCGAATATTCATCCGGCCAAACCAGCTTTTATCCGGTTCCTGTGGCCATTTTGGCCGGATATTGTGATAACTTTATCCGATCACGATTTTGGCCATATAAGGGCGTTTTCCGGATGTTTGAATCCCGGATAATCGCGGGGTTACAGTATTTGCCCAAAGCCACCAATAGCTACCAATGATACCCCAAAACATTCTAGCATTACATTTAGTAATGAAGAAATATGTATATTTACTGACTATAATGATGGTATTGAATGTAATTTTAACACTTTCGCTCACCCCGCGCGCCACCCCTCAACTATGCGATATTGGGACCCAGGGTGTCACCGGAGCGCTCGAAAATTCTGAAAAGTGTATACTCTCTTCAACTTTGTCACCTTAATTCTCGTCCTACGAGATTAAATTTGGGATCATTGTGTTCGCAATAGAATTCTCTACAGCACTAAATGCATATAAACTCCAAAAGCCCGGCTAATTACCCGCAGCAAACAGAGAAAGTGCGGACGAGTTACCCAGGAGCGTGCAAACGCGATAAAATGTTTTCACTATTTTCACTCTGGTCACAATTTTTGTCCTAGGCCTTTCATTTTGGTCTCAATGGGTTCGCAATAGAATTCTATAGAGGAACATTAGCATATAAAATATAAAACCTGGTCACGCTCCAACCGCCGATGAGTTGAAGACGGGCCACGCGTTAGCCGGGAGTGAGCGCTCAGATGCCTTCCAGCTACACTCCCAATTCCCTCCCTTTTCAAGCCTTTCTTTCGCAATTTTCTTCCAGGAAGGGCCTTGTTCATGATCACTATCCATCGTGGAGTAAGGGTAGATAGTTTCTAAAGCCGCAGTAAGAAATATAGCCACGGAAAATAGCCGAAATGTTCACACGTTTGAGATGCAAGCGGAGGCGACATTGGTCACAACAGTGGAGCGAAAACAATGGGCCCACGGTGTGTGCCAAGCCACCTGAGGGCCACGAGGCTCAACAAAGAAAATGGGAAGACATCGGCGCACATTTTAAAACCAGTCCCAAAAAAATCGGATAAAAACCTGATTTTTGGAGATTATTTAAAGTGGATGACGCAATGCTGCGTCATCCCCGGTATTACCGACAGTAAACGGATGACGCAATGCTGCGTCATGCCCGGGCGAAAGTGTTAATGTGTCATTAAGATAGCGGAGATTATTTGACATTATTTATTTAACCATATCCTGGCTTTCACTTAACACTTTCCGGCTCCAGGCGAATGTAAAAAAAACAACCGCATGTGCTCCCGGCGTTTTGCCGCGTAAGCGTAAAAACAAAAATGTGTATACTCTTTTTACTCTCCTGACCTTAGTTCTCGAGCTACGTATTTCATTTTGGTACCAACGTGTTCGCAATAAAATTCTCTAGAAGAATATCAGTAAAAAAAAGTCACGAAACGTATAGGGATACCAGCACCAAATAAATAACTACGAAGATGATTCGCCGTGAGCGCCCAACAGCAACAAAATGTTTTTACTCTTGGGATTGTTATCACCTCCACACTTGTCCTACAGCGTTAATTTTGGTATCAATGGACTCGCAATGAAATTCCCAACACGGTGATATGAATATAAGCGTGGAATAATGATTGCGGCCCGCCCGCAAGAGTGTGGGAATTGGTGAAATTGTTACCCGGTATCGGTGACGGGACGACGCACGGCGCTTTGAAAGTTTATACTTATTTCACTCTCATGACATTATTATTCTATGTACGTTATTCACTTTTGTGTCAATGTGTTCGCAATAGAATGTTCTATGAGCCCGTAGGTAAAAAAGATCAACAAAGCGTAAGATAGAATAGCGCCAAATATAAAACAACGCTGGAACATATCAGTGAGAGTCAAACACACACGAAATGTTTTTACTTTTGTAATGTTTGTGAACCTTTCATGAACTTATTGTACCATGCAGCCTATTGGTGAGAAAGAGAGCCTCATGGCGCGCAGTTTGAAACAAACCCAAAGTAAATCGGATAAAAATTGAATTTTATACAAATATTTTAAAAGAGGACATAAGTTTATGTCCACTTAGCGGTAGCGGGTAGGCGAAACAGGACGCCGGGAGGAGTCCTCAGGGGCAGAAAGTGTTAAAATATATATTCCTTGAAATGTAGTCACTTTAATGTTTACAATTCTGCCTGTCTTCTGAAATATAAATCTTGAAGGTTAATTAGCATATATGCATGTTAATTAGACAACTGATTGGCTGGAGTGTAGCTCTCCACACCCCCAGAGTGGGTCCATGTACTGTATTTACCTAATGCTATCCATAGTTACCCAATGCTACCCCAGCCTTCTAGCATTATACAAGTAATATTGAAATATGACATATTTACCTCTATAATGATGTTATTGAATGTATTTTTAATATGAATGCATGTTAATTACATAATTGATTAACTGATGTGTACGGCTCGCTCTACACACACCCAAAGCGAGTACATGTATTTACCCAAAGCCACCCATAGCTACCCAATCATACCCTAGAACTTCCTTGCATTATATAAGTAATGAAGAAATATGACATATTTACCTACTATAATGATGATATGTAATGTAGAATTTGGAAAAACATAGTTTTAATCTGAACTAATCTCTGGATACGTACATAAGTACATAGTAGTTCAAGTAGCGAACGCATACCAGCGAAAAACCATCAGCATCTATATAACAAAACTATTGTCCTATGGAGTTAATTTCACTTCCGGACAGCTATTTTCTGGGGGGAGCCCCTTCGGCTCCCCAGAGATTCCTTTGCTGATATGCTAACATCGGACTTTGGCATCAGTCATGTGTATGGAGTTCTGTGGGCTTACCGGGGACCACAAACCAGAACCTCCCCCCCCCCCCCCCTCAGAGAGGCATGGGGAGCAATGGCCTATAGATGTAAGTAATTATCAAAAGAAGGCACCAAACCGGGAAGGCTATGTAGCACCATCAAATACGCAAAATAATCAGAGGGCGCTAAATATCACCAAGGATGCCAATACGAGAACAAAAACGCATAAGGCGAACGATATCAAAAGTATCCGAGTCACCAAGAATTCTATCGAGGGACAGGTGACCGCGAGGGGCGGTCGGAAAGCAAGACACACGCTCGTCCTGGAAGTCAGGACATTCAAGAAGGACATGCACGACTGTAAGAGGGACAATGCAACTAGGACAATAAGGGGCAGGGCGGCGCTCCATCAAGTGACCATGGGTTAAGTGAGTATGGCCGGCCAATACGCAACCTCGCCATAGCTGTTTCCCACCTCCGGTTACGGTGGAAGGAGGACGGCCACAAGGAAACACAACATTTAAGAGTACGTAGCTTGTTACCAGTAACAGACAACCAAGAAGCCTGCCAACAGGTAAGGACTGTGGAATGGATAACCGGGTAAAAGTCGGAATACGGAATGCCTTTACGAGAGATGGGACAAGAGCGGACAGCTTCCTTGGCGGCAGCATCCTCACGCTCATTTAAAGACACACCAATATGGCTGGGAACCCAACAAAACTCAACCGACTTAAATTTACTGTGAACGAGAAACAGCCAATGCTGGATCTCGACAACTACTGGATGAACCGGATTAAAGGACCCGAGAGCCATGAGGGCACTACGAGAGTCAACAACAACTACAAAGGAAGACTGACAATGAGAAAGCAGGAGACGAAGAGCATAGAGAATAGCATAAAGTTCCGCTGTAAAGATGCTAGTCTCCGGAGGCAAGCGACACATATAAGTGCGATCAGGAAAAACAACAGAGTAGCCAACACCGTCCGCTGACTTAGACCCATCGGTGAAGACAGAAACGGAGCGGGAGTGAGAAGAAAAGTGCTCGAGGAAAAGGCGTTTTAGAACCGTAGGAGGGGTCAAAGCTTTAGTGATACGGGTCAAGGATGTACAAAACCGCGGAAGAGGGACCCTCCACGGGGGCAAAGAAGGAACAACACGAGGAGAAACATCAGAAATACGAACGGAAAGAGAATCCTGTAGGCGAGATAACCGGACAGAAAGAGGGAGGTGGTGAAGAGGAACAGGAACCGCAGGAGGGGTAAAAGTTAAAGCACGACAGAGGCGAGAGGAAGGATGTTGCAAGGACCGCGCAAGATAGCGAAGACAGTAGCGATCACGGCGGTCCTGGAGAGACAGGAAGCCAGTGTCAACATACAAGCTAAGGATGGGAGTCGAACGAAAGGCACTAGAACTGAGGCGCAACCCAGTATGGTGCAAAGCATCAAGACGGCGAAGAGTAGAAGGAGAAGCAGACGAGTAAGCAGGGCAACCATAATCGAGCTTAGACAGGACGAGAGAGGAATGTAAAGCAAGGAGAGTGCGCCTATCTGCCCCCCAAGAAGTATGGGACAAGACCCGAAGGAGGGTAAGGGCCTTAGAGCACTCAACACGGAGGTAAGAGATATGGGGAGACCAAGACAAACGAGTGTCAAGGAATAACCCCAAAAGCTTCGCAGAATCTTCGTATTCAAGGGGATGACCATAAAGTGACAGAGGGACGAAGAACAACCCGTTTCCGCGTAAAAGTCATGGCACAAGTCTTAGAAGTAGAGAACTTGAAGCCATGATCTGTGGCCCAAGACGACACGGCATCAATTGCAAGTTGAAGCCGGCGTTGGAGAGGCGAATCATCACCCTGACAACAAAGGGTAAGATCATCGACATAGAGAGCGGAGAAGACACCAGAAGGAAGAGAGGAAAGAAGACCATTGAGGGCAACCAGAAAAAGAGTAGTGCTCAGAACACTACCCTGGGGCACACCTTCGTATTGCTGAAAAGAGGGAGAGAGAGCGGTACCAAGGCGCACCCGAAAGGAACTGCGGAGAAAGAGAGGGAGATGACCACGAAGGCCAAAAGAATGAAGTTGAGATAGGATATGATAACGCCAAGTGGTGTCGTAAGCCTTTTCCAGGTCAAAAAGGATGGCAACAACGGAGGTCTTCGCAGCAAAAGCAGTACGAATATAGACCTCCAAGTTCACCAGGACATCTGTCGTGCTGCGGCACTTGCGGAAACCAAATTGAGAAGGGGAGAGGAGATGATGGTGTTCCAGGAACCACATCAGACGAACGTTAACCATACGTTCAAAGAGTTTGCAGACACAACTTGTGAGAGCAATAGGGCGAAAGTCCTTAGGGGAAGTACCCAGAGACCCCGGTTTGCGAACAGGGAGGACAACGGCATCGAGCCAGTCCTCAGGGACTGACGACGACTCCCAGATCCGATTATACAGACTCAGTAAATACCGAGACGTGCTCGGAGGGAGATGGCGAAGCATCTCATAATGAATACCATCGGAGCCCGCCGCCGTAGAACCGCAGAGGGCCAGGGCAGAACGAAGTTCAGAGAGAGAGAAGGGATCATTATAGGGAAGCTGAAGATGAGTGCAGAAATCTAAAGGACGAGACTCAAGGACTGGTTTACGAAGAAGGAAAGATTGGGGAAGATGAAGACCAGAGCTAACAGAAGAAAAGTGGGAACCCAGTTCGGAAGGGTTGCAACCTGCAACCCTTGCAACGGGTCCGCCACAAGAGTATCATGGAGGTGAAGGACCGGTGAAACATCGGGAACGAACTTACCCGCTATCCTGCGGATACGCTTCCAGATCTGGGCCAGAGGGGTTTCGGACGTAATTGTTGAGACATAAGATGCCCAACATTCACGTTTAGCCGTATGGATGGCCCTACGGGCCACCGCACTCGCTTTCCGAAAGAAAAGAAAAGAATCGGTCGTCTGCCTACGGCGGTGCCTCTTCCAGGCTGCACGCTTACAGCGGACAGCCCGAGCACAGTCTGCATTCCACCAGGGAACGCACTTCCGCGGACCCCGAGAGGAAGAGTGAGGAATAGAGCGGAGGGCAGCGGTTAAGACAGTGTCATGAAAAAGGAGGAGAGCGCGAGAGAGAGGCAGAAGGGAGAGGTCAGAGAGAGCAGCACTGAGGGTAAATAGGGTCCAGTCTGCCTTAGCAAACTGCCACCTAGGGAAAGAGAGGGAAGGGCGAAAAGAGAAAAAGGAAACAAGGATGGGGAAATGATGACTTCCATGGAGGTCATCAAGAACCTGCCACGTGAAATCTAAGTAAAGAGAAGAAGAGCAGAGAGAAAGATCAAGACAAGAAAGGGTGCGAGTCCGAGAGTCCAAATGAGTGGGCTCACCAGAATTCAGAAGAGACAGGGAAGAAGAGAGGAGAAACGGCTCAAGGAGGCGACCCTGGGTATTCGTCAGAACGTCACTCCAAAGGGAATGACGACAATTGAAGTCACCCAGCAGGAGCACAGGCTCCGGCAAGGAGTCTAGGAGGTGTTTCAAATCAGGAAGAGAGAGCGGGACACTCGGGGGGAGATAAATGGAACAAACTGTGTACCATTTCCCCACAAAGATACGAGCAGCAGAACAATGGAGAGGCGAAGGAAAAAGTAAAGGAACAAAGGGAAGATCAGCACGAATCAAGAGAGCAGAAGAATTAGAAGCCCCAGCAATGGCTGGGGGGGGGGGGAGAGAAAGGAATAGCCACGAAAACGACCAGGACGAGCACCAAGCATTGGCTCCTGGAGACAAGACACAAAGGGGCGAAAACCGCGAAATCAGAAGTTGGAGTTCGAGGAAATTGGCGTAATAACCTCGAACGTTCCATTGAAGAATGGACAACGACGAGAAGAGAAAGGACAAAAACAGAGAACAAGGAAGAAACAAAGGCGAAAGAGCAACAGAGCACGTTAAAGAATATCAGGGTCGGGATCAGGGTCAGCAAAGTCAGGGTTAGGGGGCATGGGTAAACTGAGCAAAGACGGAGGGAAGGAAACGGGAGAACAGATCAGAGGTGGGCGGGCGGGGTCCGGAGGAGGAGGAGGAGGAGACAATGGAGAGGAGCAGTCAAGGACAGCAGCAGGAAGAGGGGGAGTAGAAAGAGGGGAGCGCACCCCAGCAAGAGCAGCAACCGAAAGGGAAGCAGGGGCCAAAGAAACCTCCATAGCAGGAACAGGGGGCGCAATCACTGAAACGGGAGGGGAAGGAGCAACAGAGCCAGAAGTAGGAGCCGAGGAAGAAAGCGAAGCCTTCTTACCCGCCGGGGAAGAGGAAGGAGAGGAGCCAGGCTTACGCTTCTGACTTAAAGAGACCGGTGTCCCAGCAACTACGTACCGGGCAACGGATTCCAGTGTCTCAACAGAAGCCGAACGAGAGCACACACGACGGCCGTTAGGAGAGCGATGGACATCCGCCCGCACCGACAGGCGGTGGGGAGAGCCGATAGATGGAGGAAGAGGATGGGAAGAGGATGGGAAGGAGGATCGGAGGGGGACGAGGAAGAAGACACAGAAGACACGACAGACCGGGTAGAAGGAAGGGGAACCCCAGACAGAGGACCAGGAGGAGGATCCTTCGAGAGAGAACCCAAAGGAACAGAGGAGGGGGCAGTGGGCGCATCAGGGTCCAAGGCCCGGAAACGGTTGAGAGTCTGAGGAAGGCGGGAAGGACGAGGAGAGGAAGAGCGCAACACGCGAGCATAAGAGATATTAGCATAAGGCGGGAGCCGGCGAACCTGGCGTCTCACCTCAGGAAAAGATAAACGCTCCCGGTGCTTCAAGTTGAGGACGGCTGCCTCAAGCTTGTAATGGACACATGCACGGGAGAAGGTAGGATGGGCCTCACCGCAGTTGAGGCAACGAGCCTGGGGAGAAGCGCACTCCGACTTAGAGTGACCTTCGCCACCACACAAAGGACAGAGAGAGACAGTCCCGGAGAAGCGGAGGGCACCATGCCCAAACCTCCAGCACTTGTTGCAGAGCCGAGGAAAAGGAATGTACTCCTGGACAGAGCACCTGGCACCAGCAAGAATGACAGAGGGTGGAAGGGTCCTACCATCAAAGGTAATCTTCACAACCCGGAGGGGTTGACGGCGACTACCACGAGGGGGACGAGTAAACGTGTCCACCTGGAGAATAGAATGGCCCTGGGCAGCAAGGATATGTCGAATATCGTCGTGGCAGTCGCGCAGGTCCCGAACACCGGTCGCAACATGGGGCGGGAGCAAAATAGTGCCAACACTGGCATTCAACTGAGCGTTCTTCGAGACCCGAACGGGGGTCTCGCCAAGGCAGGATAAGGCAGCCAAGCGGGAAGCAGCATCCTGAGAAGGAGCAGCAACGACACGTGTACTGAGACGAGTGGGGTTGAAAGTAATGGAGGCATCCACGGAATCAACGAGATGTCGATGGAGGGAGAAATCGTCAGGAGGCGCAGAATCAAGAGGGAGGAGATCAAAATATTTGGCCCACGAAGCGGGACCAAACAAGGCTTGATAGGTAGCAGAACTGGAAGGAATCGAGCGAGGGCGGCCATGACGAGGACGGCGGTGAGAACCCCCCAGAGAGAGAGGGGTTAAAAGGCGCAGTAGTTACAACTAGAGAAGGAGCAGCGCCAGGGGACGAGGTAGTCACCACTGGGGGCTTGGGGCTCGACCCAACCACAGAGGAGGGAGGGGAGCCAGGGGAAGGAGTCAGAGAGGCCAAAGGAGGAGCAAGGTCGGGGCCCAATGCAGCGGAGGCAACAGAGCCCGGTCTTCCAATACGGACCGACTCAGAGGCTTGGTCACCCACCCCACAAGCCTGAGAAGGTAAACCAGAAGCAGCCGAAACAGGGGTTATCATTACGAAAAGAAGAATTCATTCACGAATGTGCCCCCACACCCACCATGGAGCCACAATTAGAGGCAGGACACCCAACAAGAAGCTATCGCCGATCTTGCCGGGGCCTCCTAGGGGTGCGTCGTGAGTATACGCCCCACAAACGCCACCTTAAGAAACCGACAGTCCGTTGAGATCGGGTTCAGTGACGAAAGGGGGATTGACAATAAAAGGTTCCCCTCGCTCTCGACGTCGGGTACTACAGTTCTACGGGTGCAAGAGTATGCCTCCTCAAGCACCCGGGCGTCAAAATAGAAGAAGTCCAAGGGAAGAACCAGAACGAGCAAAAGGTCGGCAGGAAACGGCAAGCAGATAGGAGAAGAGGGGGGAGAAAAAACGAAACAGAAGGAAAAGGAAAAGATGCCCAGCAGAATTGGAGAGGACGGCAGCAGGAGCACAAGGCTAGAAAAGGACAGAGGACTGTCCCAAGGAGCAAGCCGAGCAGTAGTAACATCTAGAAGTCTGCTGATTTTATTGGATGAACCATAGATGTGTGGCTCCTCTTCCATGATAGTATGATGATACATGGCATTACTGATGTAAATTTCACTTTGCCTCAGATCTACAAGATTTTGTTGAAGTTCTCGGTGTACTACTGCTCTCGGATTGCTCATTGACAATCCAAGGTTACACTCGACGTCTCCTTTAAATCCAGAATCTTTGGCTAACTCATCAGCTCCATCATGCATTCGGAGGCCAACATGAGATGGAGATCACATGCAATGGACTCTGTTACCATCTTTAATAATTTTGTTGTATTTGTGTCTAGCTTCGGGCACGAGCATGTTACAGTTATGTCTTAAAGAGTTGAGAGCAATTAAGGATGATAAAGAGTCACTTACAATTAACGCTTTCACGCATCCGAGCAGACCGTCGTTGTCACCAATATTATTAACCACACCGCACGCGTGCCCCTCTCGGGAGTCACGAGAAAAAATATTTGTATAAAATCCATTTATTATCCGATCAACTTGGGAATAGTATACAAATGTTTGCCATGAAATTTACGTTTTCTCTAATAGCCGAACAGCTTATTAAAGAGAACGGCGTGGCAGTGAATCATCGTGGTAAAACAATTGTATTATTGACACGACGAGTATAATCGACGTAGTTTTTATATATGTTGCCGGTCGAACGCATCCTTATGTGACCTTTAATATGTTCTTATAGAACATTCTATTGCGAGCACATTGGTACAAAAATGAAATACATACATAGACAAATAAAGTCAGGACAGTGAATTGAATATACACTTTTCAAAGCGAGTTTCGCCGATATGCCGCCGCGGGTAACACTTCGGCCACTTCCCACACTGTTTTGGGTGGGCTACGACATTGAATCTATATTTATATGCATATGTCCGTGTAGAGAATTTTATTGCGATTCCAATGATACCACAGTTAGCGATGTAGGACAACTGTAGGCTTCGCAACCATTAAGAGAGTGGAAACATTTTGTTGCTGTTTGGCGCTCTCGGCAAGTGATCTGAATAGTTTTTTATTTGCTGTTGATAGTCCTTATGCTTTGGCGGCATTTTATAGGTATATTCTTATAGACAATTTTATTGCGAACACAGTGATACCAAATTTAAATATGTGCACCTTCAATTATTGTCAGGACAGTCAAAAGAGTGTACACTTTTTCGGTCTTACCGCGTAGGCGCGCGAACCGCCGAAAGCGCATAGGGTATTATTTTTTTTTTGAACGCCGAGAGCGCGAAAGTGTTAATGTATCAAGTTTAGAGACTTGTACACATTTCAGTGCAAGGAGCAAGGCAAATAGTTCAGTCTGAAGGGTAGAGGCCCAGTTGTTTATGATTACATTTACAAGAATGTAATGAAACGCCATTTTCTTGGCGAGACGCGGAGGTTTCCCAGAGCCATCCGGTTGATACAGATGTATAAGCTTTGGGCATCAATGTACATGGAGTTCTAGGCCTACCGGGGACCATGAGCCAGAACCTTTCCCTCTCAGAGAGGCGTGAGGAGCAATAGCCAATAGTGACACCTTATAAATGGTTTAGAAGTACTCGATGCCTGCCATCGACCAGGTCAGGCACCCAGAAAGATAGGCGCCCCCAAAACACCCCTCACCCCCACCATTCTGGTGAAGGATAGAACACTCCATGAAGAAAAACGATCAAACGAGCATGACATCTCGTTACCAATGCGCTGCCGTCTGCCCAACACCGCCCCCTTCCCAGGAGCGGGAAGGGGGAGCACCAGACCCGGCTACCCGAGCCTGTCAGTTCTAAGGCTGGATGTCAAACACACACAAAAAGAACTGCTGACTGGAGGGAGGGAGGGATGCCAGGGAGCCTCCGGGTCTCACCCAGAAAATGGCATTTCGTTACATTCAACACTGGTTTTCTGGGGGGAGTCCCTTCGGCTCCCTGGAGCTAACTACCCAAAGACAAGGATAAAAGAGGGACAAACATGGGAGGTGGAAACCACACGCCCGAAACCTGAAAGCAAGACAATTGAACGGTGCAGATGAAACATCAAAACCAAAAGCAAGCCATAACCGCTCCGCCAGCGCTGCACGAGACACAGCGAAGCACACAGGTGGGACACCCTCAACAAAGCCATCTGATCACCAAACAGATGGTGACAGACTTGATTCAAAAAGCACCAAAAGGGAAGACTCGAGGAGAAGATGTAACCAGCCATGAAATGGACTGGACCCAACACCTGAAGCGGCAAAACTGTGGAAAAAAAACCCCGGTTGCGGACACCGAACAAGCAGCGCCCAAACCAAGGCTGTCAGGTAACCATATGGAACCTCTGCTAGATCACCAGGAATCCGAACCAGGCGACCCCCCCCCCCCCGGACTGCCGAAAAACCAACAAGGCCGACACAGACGACAACTAGAAACTGCTGCTTGCAGAAACTCCCCATCCGTGAAATGAAAAATAGCGACACTGCATCCTACAGGAACAGCAGAAACAGCTCCAACAGAACAGATAACACATGCGCTGCCGATGTATGGAGGAGAACACCGGAGGACATGTATTGCTTTGTGATGACAAAGAGTGCCGGGAAGACGGGACACCACGAGCATAGCTCTCATCCTTTAACTACACTTGGGTAATTATTGCACTAAAATCCAAAGATGCTTTACGTAAAATAAATACAAAGGTCTGCAAAGGTTAAAATATAAATAAGGTCTGCAGCCAGGGCAGCAACCCCAGGCTTTACTTGTCCTAATGACAATAAACCGTTCGAGGCAGGAGGAGTTGATACGAGATCCACCTCCGCCTGCCGACGTTTCAACAGATCAGCTCGTAATACCATACAAGGAGAAGAGGAAATAACAGAACTATAACAGAACACCGGCACTGTGCAGGATCAAGGATCCGAACACGTACACTGTCTAGCCCCATTATTGGGACAGCCAATATGCACACCAAGGAACATAAGGTGTATAAGAGAGGTATGAAGTATGCAATTATGGAAGGACCATAAAAATGGCCCAAGAACTGTGAACTAGGGACAAGAGAATACATTCAAAATAATGAAGGAAGAGGATGTAGGCAGCAAGTGGAAACGTAACGTATATTAGTTATTATAGATACAGGATGCCAAGGCATATAAAAGGGGTCAGTCAGGCATGGAATGACTGTCGATGAATGAGCAGCCAGAGCGCATGGAATGACTGTCAAGGAACGAGTGGCCAGGCAAGAAACGATTCAGTCGCTGAACAAAAACTGGGCAACGCCCCACAGTATAACAAATATATACGGACATAGTAAGGTTATATTAAGATGCATGGTATATAAAAGGTATACAAAATGTATAGATGCCAAGGTTGTATGAAAGGGGTCAGTTGGGCATTGAATGACGGCCAATGAATGAGTGGCCAGACTGCAGTGAATGACTGGCAAATGAACGCACGTCCAGAGTCCAGAAAAGATACAGTCGTTCGCCAATATTGCAGGAATTTACCTACCTAAAATTAGCTGTAAGATGAAGGACTTGCCCAAAATGCCACCCGCCAGTGGCCCTGCAAAAATGTAAGCATCAATGCTAGGTACAGTCTTAACCCCCCAATGTACTGCACGCAAAGTGGCCAATCAACATACCACAAACAATACCCAACACT